>NC_142843.1:25911590-26063106 GCF_061612785.1 Hesperophylax consimilis | reverse complement strand
GCCGATATTCCAGCGGTCTTTTGACATAAATTTATTTCCCGCTCGCTTGAACATTTGTAGAACTATCACGATGCTGACATCTACAAGAATTTCTCGAAAATAAATTTGTGTTTCATTTAAAAACATCGATAATCAAGTGAGCCTCTTCGCGCCTTCGAGTGCCATAGTTTACAATTTTGTCAACGGATGGCGTTAGTTCAATTTTGTTATTATTTTGTGACATAAAATTTACGTGTCCAGTTTTAGAAAAAGTTTTCATAACAAAAAATGATAAGTGCTCATGGTGTTCCACTTGTGTCTATCAACGCAGTGGCCTAATTACACACACGCCGAGCGAATGGCGGGACCACATTCAAAAGATACGGTACGTCTTTGTATGAAATTTTATGTTTTTGTTTTTATAAACATCCAAGAGTGTTGACACACGAGGATTTGTTATCATATTGTGGAGAATAATCTGTTCTGTCTATATAGTCCAATAAATCATGCCAGAATGCTATAATTTGACATTTAATTGCGTGCATAGGTATTTGAAAATATGTACCGCGTACGGGTATAGATAAAACGGAGCAAATTAACGCGTTCAAAAGGTTAAAGACCTATTATTGAAATCCATTTGGATGAATTATTGATTGACCATCTGTAAGGTCTACCAGTAATCAATTATTCAAGTCATTTATTTACCAACGATGGTGTGCACTTATCCTTTGATGACGGCAATTGGTTTGAGTTTAATGCATTTCTTACTGATGCCGGCAGCGTGGCACGTATTTACTACATCCGTCACGTCCTTGTAGGATTCTGGGGCTTCTTCCATCACCAGTTTGGGGGACGCCACTCTGATGGATATCCCGAGGGCTTTCAACTTATCTAAGACAACCTGGTAATCCAGATTTCTCCTGGATTTGGCTCGAGATAAGGCGCGACCCTATAAAAATAAAAAGAATTTTATTCCAGGAAATGGAATATTGGCTTTCTTTTATGCGAATACCAGACAAGAGTTCAAGCCGCTGGAGCCAGTGGGACTATGGCATCGCCAATTGGGGTATGTTGTGAGGCTGAAGGTAGTGGGGAGGGAAAGGAGGTGGGGAAGAGGAAGTAGAAGATGGTGGTATAAGTAGCAACTCACGGCTCCGTGGCAGGTGGATCCGAAGGTTTCCGTCATGCCCTGGTGGGTGCCGGTAAGCACGTAGCTGCAGGTGCCCATGGTGCCCCCGATCAGCACTGGCTGTCCCGTCAGCTGGTAGTCCACTGGGATCAGGGGGTGGTGCGGGGGAAAGGCACGGGTCGAACCCTAAAATCGTTTACAATAATGATTAGTTTTCTTCAGCTAGGATGGAAAAAATCATAAATATCACAGACATAGGAATTAATAGACGAGAAGATAATGGCGAGGGGTAAAATCAACTGTTGAAGAACGAAGGGAGTGAAGCTGACTGTGATTCGTCAATAAATCAATCTGACAGTAAATAGGCATCTCGCATTATAATATCACCATTTACTTCTTAAAAGTAAAATCTGCTTTTGAATGAATAGACATTTTTACATGGGAGCGCAAATTACTCGCCACGTTATGAACAAATTTGCGAAGTCCAAATTCGGCAAAAAAATTCGGTTCCATTTTCAGAGTCGAATATTTCGTTTAAGTATTTAGTTAAGACACTTTTATAAATGTTCAGCTTTGTGTTTCGCGTCCAGACGTTTCTCGATGGGATAGTAACAACTGATTCATATTATACGATGTGAATATGCTTAAAATAAAGTAAAATAATGCTTATATATGGAATGTAATACGACAATTGGGTTTATTCTCTTTTTCACATCTATTTTTACAAGTTTTCATAGTACAAGTCAACATTTTGCCGTGTTATTTCGTAAAATGAACCGATGATGCCTCGACCATAGTTCGCACAAGAATGATGACGTCACGTTTTCAAATTTCACTTGAGGCCATACGCGAGCACAGCCGGCTCCAATGGAACCGGTATGGGGAGTGGGGATAATACGCTTTTAATCACTTAGGGCAGGTCTACTAATATTCATATGTCTATGATAAATATACAGGATGGGGCAAAAGTAGTCGCCCGATGTTCTTTAGCTGTAATTTTTTTTTTTTATGATAAACTTTGGTACTGCTTGTGAAATTTGTTTATTTAATCCATATTAGAATAAGAAGAATTTATTCCATCAAGTACTTCACAAATGTCAAAACCGAATTGACATTTGACGCCATTTGCAAAAGTTATAGCGTTTTCCAATACGGTGATTACTTTTGCCCCACCTTGTAATATCCATATGTATCATCTGTAAGTCCTTTATCCATCACATTTATTGATCAACAACACTATTAATATATTGGATCAATAATACTTATCACTGATCGACATAATATTTTTATTGACTGGATATTAAAAATTTTTATGTCATACATTAATGAAAAAGAAAAAGGAGTCTAGAAATTCCAAGCTGAGCAAATTTCATGATGCCTGAGCTCGCCGTTCAAGAGTTTTTGCTGTTTCTGACCTAAGACAAACAGATTTTGTGCTTCAGTAGTTAAGATGTGAAATTTTGAATAGAGACCTGTAGGTACATTTTATGATAAAAACAACATTGTTGCTGCGTAAACAAAATTTTACTTTTGAAATAATATGAGATTGAATCATAGTTAGAATAAACATGCTGAAAATAGAAAACCCTGAAATTAACAGCCTGATAATTCCCGGTTTACACGGTCTTCGGCTACTGGTCCACCACTATTTAGCAACAATTATATTTGTTTCATTGTCTTACTTTTCGATGAACAAGGAGAGTTTTTAATTTCCCGTCCACCAAGTGTTCCTCGACTTTGGCGATGTTGTGCGACACGTCGTAGATGACATGCATGTCCAGATCATCGGGAGTCGTCTGGAACTGTTTGGCAAACGCCTGTCGCGTCAGGAAGGTCATGGAACTTCGGTTGACCCAGGCAAAGTTGGCAGCGGCCGCCATCGCCTTTAAGTAATCCTGACCCTCGGGGGAATTGATTCTTGCGCACGCCAATTGTCTGTCGTTGACTTCTATGTTATCTCTTTTCATGGCCTTCTCCATTTGAACCAGGGCATCGGTGGCCACTTGGTGACCAAAGCCTCGGCTTCCCGAATGGATCATGACGCAGACTTGTCCCTTGGTTTCAATGCCCATCTTGCTGGCGGCATATTTATCAAATATCTCCTCGACAACCTGGATTTCGGCGTAGTGGTTACCGGCACCAAGTGTTCCAAGCTGTAAAATAAAAGATTTCATGAAAAATTGCATTATAATGTTTGGATATTCAGTAGCAAAAACCTTTTCCCAGTGCAAAGTCATTGAATAAGAATATGTACATATATTTATTTCCTTCATATTCCGGCTTGTTCATATGGAAAAGGTAATTTTCCTGTCAATAACTCTAACTAATTCCATCGCACAGACCTTATAAAACAAATGGAAAAGATAATGAATAAGAAAAGAAAATATTACCTGAGGTAATCCCCGTTTCTTGGCCCGCACGCTGACTTTGGACGGATCGGCGTTCAGCATCCGGCCGTACTCCTCGCAGTGCTCCTTATCCTCGGCCCAGATGTAGCCCTCGCGCAGGGACCAGTCCATGCCCATCTCCAGCGCCTCTTCCAGATCGCGGGCGTTCATTGGGATTATGCCTTTGGAGCCGACCCCAACAGGAATGTGGTCGAATAGACTTTGAGCCAGTTGTTCCTGAAAGACAATGTCAGAATAGATGAACGGACAAGCGTAATATTATTAATGCAATTGGATATCGACTGTCGTGTTTGGTTAGGCGCAGGCGATTGGCTTCGGCTCAGCACTATTCATGGCAACAAATACTCGACTGACTGACTTTCCCACAATGTTCTTTGGAATTGTCACAAGCGGCTGTCGGTGCGTGGTAACCAGTTAACTGAACCATTCTGCCCTAAAGTGTTGATAAACATGCTTCAAAAGAATGGAAAAGCCTGGGGAATACCGTTTCACAGGCTAGTGTTTTTATTTTTAATTTCATCAAAGGAGCTGCTAACGAAGCAAGAATAAGCATCTCCCTCATTACGTGGGTTGCGTGAGAGACACTCATTCGGCATTGCATTAGTGAAAAATGAATTACCTTGCAAGGAATAACATCCTCAGCCATTAGGTTGGTACGAAGTAGACGAACTCCACAGTTGATGTCGAAACCAACTCCCCCGGGAGACACTACAGACAAGGGGTCGTCCATATCAAAGGCGGCCATGTTACCTAAATAAAATAAAAACATTTTTCACATATTTCAGAAGTATTTTCCACATATTTTGTTAAAAATCGTTGAAATAATCAATAGGTTCCAAATATGTATTTTAATTCCTTTTGTATTATCAAAAAAAATTGTAAAATTTCAGCATAGTCCCTGTAATCATAACAATTAAATTCCGAGGTTGTTCGGTTTAACGAATTTTTGAATTACTAGAATCTTTAAAAACTTGGAATCTTTAGAATCTTGAAACAGCTAGATTTTTGGATCGTTTGAGAGTTTGACGTTTTCCGAAACCTTTTAATGTAGATACTACATAGTCGAAATTTTAACTTTTTACCTTTCAAATTGGATACTGTGGATTTACTAATAGTATATTCCCTCGCTAACTTTGTAGAACTCTCTCCACTTTCAAATCTCTTTAAAATGTTACTTTTTCCTTTAATGGTTAACGTCTCGTGTTTTCCACTCATCCACCCCACTTCCGTCTCCTGATGGTTCAGATTACTGGAAGTTCGGTTTTTATTGCATACATAGTGATATGCACCCGGGTATATTCGCCGACTTAATATAAATCCCCCAAAGTCGGGAATTTATTTTTAAGTTATTCTACATGAGGTTTGTCTCCTTTTTTTGATGAAAATGTATTAAATTTAAACAGTAAATAATTACATTAATTTTATTTTTCAATAAGTTATGAGCTTTCAAAGTGAACAATGGTAAAATGTATGCAATTGTGTCTCATGTTGCCACGCTCGATACAATTCATAATTCGAATGGCAATGCTGCAGCACTAACGTACCTATATATAATGTGATACCCATGAATGTAAAGAATTATTACATTTTATTTATGAAAATTGCGCAATTTTTACCAAAATGATATAATACTTTCGAATGGGAAAATTTTGAAATAAAACCAGCAAGAGAATGAAAATAATAAACTAATCATTGTTTGATTTATAAAAAGGTCAAAGAAAAGATGGTTTGCGACTGATTGAGAAGTAATAAACAAGTAACAACACACTAGGAAATGTCAGAAATTTTGTTTTGGTTTTATTGTAGTTATATGTAGTTACTTACCGATAGCAAAACCATATCCAGAATGTATATCAGGTAAGCCAACAGATTTTCCAACGATGCCGGGAAGAGCGGCCACATTGGCAATCTGCTTGACGCCCGGCAGGAACCCGCCGACGGCCCCCGGCCTGCACGAGTTGCGCAGTTCCTCGAGCATCAGCCTTTCAAGGGTCGCATTCACGTAGAATATGCCCTCCACGTTCATATTCGGCTGAAAACCCTTCTTGATCCGCCAGCTGTGATCGTTAATCTTTTCCAAGTATTTAAGCTCGTCTTCGTACTGCCGGACAACCATTTTTACAGTTTAGTGTAACTTGGCTAGAGAAAAAATGGTTCGGCTTTTTCCAGAACGGGTAAATAAATATAAGGATAATAAAATAATATAATGTGTAAAACACTGAACACTAGTAAATAACAATTTTAAATTTTAAAGTATGATAAATCGACAAAAGCTTTTGGCTAATTTGGCTTTGCGAGAAATGTCAAAACCGTCAAAACGCGACAGTCAGTGATGCTATACGGCGAAAATGAAAATCAGTTAGTGATGGGTAAGATCGAAACATTTACATGATCAAAATATTTTTGTCAAAACATCAAGGAATCGAACAATTTTTCGATTTAATCGCTCGTAGTTCATCGGGGACAGTAGCTGCGAACAAAGGCAGCTTTTTTTTCGAGGGGGGGTGGGATTTCATCCCCACGGACATAAACCTGGACCATAAAAATACTAATTTTTTTATTATTATTAATAATCTTCTCAACTTATAACTCAGAATGTCCTTTTTTACACACACTTAATCACAACTCAAAATATGAATGAATTGTAAATGTACTCTTTTTTTTAAAGAAAGACTAACATTTTCAGGTTACGAATAACCTTACAATATTTAAAAAAAACTCCTACTACCACCACAGTAAGTGGAAAATTGTGAAAAGCCATTTAATAAAAAAAATAAAAATAAAAAAAGCGGAAAATTAATATTGCTTGTGTTCTGATGGAGAACTTGGGCAGCCGAGAAATCGAACTCACTAAGTACTGGGTAGGACCCAAACTCAATGCCAGCTCAGCCACTTACCGGTTGAAGAAGCTATTCTTCGGTTGCTAGATAATATCCTAATAAAACACCTAACATTACCAAACATTTGACAATTAGCAAATAATATTTGCGTCATCCCAGTGGATGTCAAATCATTTTAGGTAGTATGTAACACAATGTACCACGGGAATAATATCTCGTTTATCAAGCAATCCAAGATATTTGTAACGTATCTCGGAGTTGGGAATCGATGTGCGTTTTCGAATGAAGTCTGACCATTGACATTACTGGTTTTATATCGATGCATTCCGACCAATGACTTGACTTTTTTCATATCGATTAACTCTGACAGAATCGATTTCTTGTTCGATGACGTTTCAAAACGATTATCTGGAACTATGTGATGATTGACAGAATCGATTTGACCATGACAAGAAATCGAAATATTTCGATGGTCAAAAATATCGAGTAAATCATCGATGATTGATTGTGTCCATCGCTACTAGCTAGTGCTAGCTAGAAATAACTCATTGGACATGATTTGCAATATCTATGATTTCTTGGAAGTTTCAAAATTCAACTGACATGAGAGTGGTTTATTTATGACTGACATTATACTGTCAAAATATTGTGATTTTGTGTTTGGCTTTCAGATGGCTTTCAGGTTCTTTATAAAATGATAAATTAATTTTTAAAACATGGAGAACTTTTGCATTCAATTGCAACATATCAATAAAATTGGTACTCTATTTTATAACTGAATTTTTTTTTTGTGATAATTCAAAGGTGTTCTGATATTATATCATTTTGATTTTGTAAAGATATCATTTGAAATATTCTCCCTTATAATATCTTCCGAATACATACCAACTACAATAATTTGTTATGCAGTTACCTTTATATTTGTCCCCCCTTTTATTTGAAGTTGATATCTAATATAAGTTATTTTATTACATATCTTTATTTTTCAGCCCATCCCATAAAAGAAATACGCCAAAGAGCGTTATGTAGTGTTTTCTCAAAATTGGAGTATGGACTGAAGTTTGACGATGAGTTAAACCGCTCAAAGCAATTGCTTGGGGTCATGTTCAAATGGTTTGAATATGACGATATTGATTTTCAAGATAAGGCTCTTAAAATAATGCTATCAGTCTTGAAGGTAGGTTTATAATGATTCTAAAATATAGGCACATCCTTATGAGAGCAAATATTTAGCATTATTTTATTTATTTATTGGTTTAGTTTTTATTAAAACCCAACTAAGAACTTATTTTAGGGTCATAAGTTCATATTTTGTTTTAAATAAAAGAAAGAAAAAATGCCAACCTTAAAACCTTCACATCAATAACAATGGCCACCAAGAGAAAATCATTTTTTTAATTTTTTTAAACAACTTTCAACGGCCTCCATTGTCTCAGGGTAAGGCTCTCGACTGGCAAGCCAGAGGTAGCGGGTTAAAATCCCGGCGTGCGCTAGTAAATATTATTTGATTAATTTGTGTTATTTCACAATTTTCTTGTTTCAAATAATTGTAGTATATTTGCAGAACGTTCCAGAGTAGAAGGTCCTCTTAGTATGCTTAAGTGTTCTTCATTCTGTGGTTAAACAAGCTGAGATAATTAGTGAAATCGTAAACTGGAGTTGCGCCGTGAGAGAAGCTCGGTTGCCAACCAGTTTTTGTTTGGTTTAAGTTTTCTCATGAGCCTTCTCATTTTTATTTAACTACTGCAAAGTGGTTTTTTTTGTAAGCGTGTATTAAGCATGTTCTTCTTTTTTGTATTTTAACCTATTTATTGTTTATTTAAACCATAACTTTTTAACAATCTCTTTTGTTTTAGTCTTCTTCTGGTAATGTCCTTATCAGGCACTTTAGCCATAAGATGCTTCTGAAGGATTTAGACCAAATCAAGGAGAAAATTGACCCTCGTTTTTCAAAACACTTTCAAGATATCATTCATTATCTCGGAAGCAAAAACACTTCCAGAGAAGAAGATAGCTTACATATTCCAGATTTGGAGATACCTCCCAGTTTTGAGTAAGAGTTTTTAAAAGTTTCTATTATAATTGATTTCATCACAATCAAATGATTTTTTTAATGAACCATAGACATTCAAATTAATAGACCAGCCAATCAGGGAAAGGGGAACCAACCAAGTGCGTGCCATCCCCCTTTTCTGTAATTTGTCAATAAGTTAATATGACAGTATATAGACAACTCGCTGTCAGTGGCGGCTAGCTCTAAGGAGCGTTGGAGCAATGCACTCCCAAAATTTCAGTCAATCTAAAAATAATGATTATCAACCCTCATATATAAATGTTTAACCGCCAATAACTAAACTAATACTATATTGTTACTCTAAGAATACTATTAGAATTAAGTTAAATTCAACCGGCTTGAATTTTCGTTCTTTATATCACATGTCATAAGTCACGTGGTGCGAGCGAATTCCATATCGCTCACCAAGACGCGTCACCCGGGAACACCAATTATCGATATGTGCTGACCATAGTATTGAAATTTCTCCGAAATGTGAACGGCGCTCACTAATTCCTCTTAAACTCTACGGCGAGATGGCGCCACTTTAGTTTCCAGCTCGCATACCAATCACTCCAGCAGGTTGGTATAAGCTTCAAAATTGCTATTTGCTAGTGCCCTTCACGGCTGAAGGTTTACCTGACCTGACGTAGGGATAGACTGGCAATATTTTTAGCGCACCACCCATTTTTGTGAGTAAAAGCCGCCACTGCTCGCAGTGTAATGTCACTACTTGGTCCTCGAAAATACAATCTACTTACGAATTATTGGTACTTTATACAATAGCGTGCAAATTGCTGGCTGCTTAATAAACTTAACTGCAAATCCCAAATCGGGTAACCAAAGTTCAGGCTTGTTTCCAAAATCTAATATTTTGTTACACTAATTAGTTATACACTTTTATAAATGTGTTATAATTTAGCCACCTGACTCAATTTTAGTTAATTACTCCTGGTGCTAAAAATATGGTCATGTGTTTTGCCTCCAGCTCTTCGAAATGATACCCAGATTTCATATTGGGGCAAGTCTATTAATTTGGATATACTGAACTTATTCACATGTAATTTATTTATTTATTTATTTATTTATTGTTAGTTTGTAAATATTACATAATACAATTAATGAACTTAAAATGTCCAACTAGGCGATTGCCCGTTTTAGGACATTCCAATATGATAAGTTTTTACATGTAATATATGGTACATTATAGTGTTGACTATTCTGGTGTTAAAAAAAATACATATGTATATTCATATTCTAGAATACTTCCAGTTATATCACGACATATTTTACTATTATTTAGCTGACATAATAACTGAATTAACATAACATAAGCTGAATTAATAGATAAAAACAAGAAAATGAATTTGAAAATGAAACTGAATTGAAGAAATTCTGTTGGTAAGGTAATACAAATGTATATTCATTTTTTTTTTTTTACTATTGTTTAGCTGATATATAAAACTAAAGAAATATTAATATATTAAACAAGGAAATGAAAAATAACAAAAAATAAAAAATGAAAGTAAAGAAGGAATTTTTCCTTTAAGGAAAAATATCACGAAGAATTGAACAATTTTCGAACTTTCTTTATGTAAAAATACAGTTCCTGTAATGCTAATATAATACCAATATAAGTTAAAATGTAAAGAAGAATGTAAAGAAAAACAAAATTTACAATTTAATTACTGTTTTTTAGCATATTCTCGCATTCAACTCTCCCCAAGTCCAGAAGCCAATTGTTTACCTGCATACGCAGAATATTAGTACTCTTTGCCTTCCATGCATCAGGTATGAGATTGAGCAGTTTAGGGCCTAAGTAAGAGAATTGTCTCTGTGCTAAAGATGAGGAAGTGGTGGGCGGAACTGTTGGGTTTTTTTTTGCATGTCTTGTATTATGACAGTGGTTTACGGAAGCTAAGTAGTGCCTCTGTTTTTGAGTATGTAAAATGATTTTCCTTATGTATAATTGTCTTACATCAAGAACACGAAACTCTGCGAACAATGAATCGCTGGGGTACCTGAAAGGTTTTTTCAGTATGACTCTTATAAGCGATTTCTGGGATTTAGCTAAGGGATCGAGTATGGTTTTGGCACAACCTCCCCAACCTAATGAAGCATAGTCAAGTATGGAATTGCACATTGCAAAGTAAATTCGTTTCAAATCATTTAGACATAGAATATTTCTTATTGCTATAAACAGATGTGTAAGTTTCCTGACCTTTGTGGAAGTAAAGGCTATGTGTTTGTCCCATCTCAGAAATTTATCAATGATAATTCCTAGGTATCTTATATTGTCCACACATTCTAAGGTATTGCATTTACATGTAATAGTGTCGTAACAATGGTGTATTCTAATGTTAATAATTTCTTGTGGTTGACCCGCTTGAGTTGAACTGAAGCAGATGAATTTCGTTTTATCCGAGTTTAGAGTGAGGAGATTACTATCTAGCCACTGTTTAACTTTGTTTATACCAAATTCAGCTTTAATGCAAGACTCATTCCAGGTTTTGCCTTCGAATAAAAGTACTGTATCGTCAGCAAATGTAATAATGTGGTCTGCAAATGAAGTATTACATAAGTCATTTATATAAACATTAAACAATATGGGACCTAGTGTACTTCCTTGCGGTACGCCATATTTAATATTGGCTGGATCACTTAGAGTACCGTTAATATCCACTCTTTGGCTCCTGTTTTCTAGGTAACTAACAAACCACTTGAAAATTTGACCCTGTATCCCAATTCGCTGTAGTTTATTCAGCAGAATTTTGTGCGAGATAGTGTCGAACGCTTTAGCTAGATCTAAAAAAAGTGCAATGCATTTACTACCTTTATCTAGATTATTAGAGATGATTTTTGTCAAATTAGCGATGGCGTTTTCAGTGCTTAAACCTTTGCGAAAGCCGAATTGTCTACTAGAAAGGATGTTGTTATTTTCTAGATAAAGGATGAGACGGTTCTTTACAATTTTCTCCATAATTTTAGAGACAGAGTTGAGCAAGGAAACAGGCCGGTAATTATGTATCAGTGATTTGTCCCCACTTTTATGCAATAAAATGACGATTGACTGTTTTAAATGGTTAGGGAATTTCCCTGAATTAAAGCTTAGATTCGCAATGAACGCAATCGGTATGGCTATGTATACTTTAATGATTTTTAGAAGATTTGATGAAATCTTATCGGGACCACATGCTTTTGATGATTTAAGGTCGTCAATTATCTTCATGACTTCGTTAGTTGAAGTTGTGATTGAGTCTATTTTGTGACCGATTCTAGGGATAGTTAAATTGGCGAGAGCGGTTTCTGATTTCTTACACTTATCGAGAATTTTTTTCGCAAGTGTGTCACCCACAGATGAAAAGTAACTGTTTGCAAAGTTTGCCATATCTTTGGGGACTTCAGAGTTTGATGTGTTAATGTATAGCGATTTTATTTCTGAAGATTTATTGATTTTGGATTTGGTTATGTTGCGAAAGGTATCCCAAAAACGTTTTGGATTGCAGTTGTTTTCGTAAATGAGTTTTTTATAATAATTTTCTTTCGCCGATGTAATTAATTTCTTACACAAATTCCTATATTTTTTATAATAACATTGTAATACCAAATTCTCAGGATATATTTTTGCCTTTTCATGAAGATGATTTCTTCTGTGAATCGATTTAACTAGCCCCAGGGTGATCCATGGTGTGAATTTAATTTGTTTATTAGATACGGTTATATTACTTGTGTGTTTTGATATATACTCGTGTAGTTTGATAATAAATTCTTTCATTGCTAAGTCAGTATCTGATTTATCTAGAAAGTAATAAATGTACATATTAATTTTTAGGTCCAATGCTATTGAAAAAGACTTATCAAGTTCTTATTCCTCTCAAAAATCATACATTCGTGAAGATGGATCATCGAGGGTGGCTGTTGATTCCAATCCCAATCTCCTGTGGTCTTGTTTTGATGGCACCAAAACTTTTGATTTGTAAGTACCTACATTGAAATGTAGAATTCGTAATTGCAGTCATTTAAGGTAAATTTTTTTGCAATAATCTAATCGACCCAACTTTATGTTGTATTTTTATATGTTGCGTAGATCATCTCAAGGAATCAAAATATATCTGATGCCGTGGTGTCAACTTTGTGAAACAGATGCCAGTACAATTTCGATGATTGAAGACGCCATAATCTCATCAGTGGAAAAAACTACTAGATTTTTTATAGACATTTTGTTGAAAGACTTTCCTCCTGAATTATTTCTCAACAGACCTAAAATAGTGCAAGTATGTTATTTCTTTCTACTATTTTCATAAAATGCTTTATACAGGGTATTTGGGGGTAACATGCACAAACTTCGGGAGATGATTCTACATGATGGTAGAAGTAAAAAAGATTTTAAAAAATTGTTGTTTTTTTTTCGCATACAAAAATATTTTTCAGTAAAAGTGAAAAAGATGACTATCTTTATCGAAATTTCAACATTTTAAGGTAGTTTTCAGGTACAATAGTTAAATTTTTTGTATAAGAAAATAATATTCTTCTATGGAAAAATATTTTTATGTGGGAAAAAAACAACAGAATTTCGAAAAAAAAAATTTATAAAAATCATAAAAGGACTCTTAAGTTTTATTAGCCCAAATGATGCCGATTTTGTTTTTCATACATTTTTAGAAACATTAAGGTCAAAATCGCATAGCAAATTATTCTAAAAAGGAAAATATTAGAATGCTCTCATGTTCTTCAGAGACCCATCGGCATTCCACTGGCTAAAAGAGTTCTTCTTGGCTTCGATATCTGTGTGACTGATAAAATCAGGGTTCTACAGAGTTGCTCCAGGCTGTAGCCCGCAGTGTGAAGATTGCCCCGATGATAGCCAATCTCCGATAGGATAGGTCACCGGACAAATAAATTGTGTGAGATTGTTTGCTGTTTCTCCATCTCATTCTTTTGTAAAACGGCCTACAATTATTGGAACCAGCCAACAAAAGTCTTCTTATCTCCCTCATTTAATTCGGTCCTGAATTCACATATATATATATTAAAAATTTAATAATTTTTTCAGCAACTGTACAAAATGCTGAATATTCTAGAGACCAGTGTATTATCAATGCAGGCACTCTTTGAATTATGCTATGCTTTGAACCGGAGAATCCATCAACTCTACGACCCACATTTACGGCATTGCAAGGTATGTCTTGACCAGAATCAATGTTATGCATGTATACCTAATATATGTGGCAGGTAAGATTGTTTCAAATTACAAATCGATTTAGATACATTTTCATCATGGGTTGATGAAAATAAATTATTTTTAACACGTTTGAGGAACCCCATCAAATTTGATTATTCTATTTAAAAAGATGTATTGTCACTAGTAAAATCCATCAAGGACCCGGGGGTAGTCTGTGATAACAAACTTAAGTTTTCAGACCATATATTGCAGTTGACATCATCACCAGTGGCGGCTCGTGACTTTTGGGTTACTAGAGTGCTAATATTACAAAAAATGGCTTAATTGATGTTGTTGTAGCTGAAAACGATTTTTTATTTTTTTTTCGAAAATTGATTTTTTGTATGAAGATTTTCAGGAATTCCGTGCGGCGCACGGCCATACTGAAATTTCCTGAAAATCTTCATACAAAAAATTGATTTTCGAAAAAAAAATAAAAAATCATTTTCAGCTATAACAACATCAGAAATGCCATTTTTTATAATATTAGCACTCTAGTACACCCAAAAGTCACGAGCCGCCACTGATCATCACTAAAGCTTATAGGGTTTGTAATGAGATCTTGCAAACAGTGTTCTAATCCCGAAGCAATCGTGGCTATGTATAATTGAATGATAAGTTCTAAAATTGAATACGCTTCAGCTGTATGGGCCCCATACCAGCAAAAATACATTGAAATATTAGAATAGATTCCAAAAAAGTTCATTAGATCCCTGTATATGAGAATGCTTGGAGGGTACCTGCGATTCTTGCATCACAAAAATTTGCTCGCTGAAACGCGCTACCAAAGTCTCCAATGGAAGAGGATTGGGGTCCTTGCAGTAACAGCATTTAATATTATGAATAATTTAATAGATAGCCCATACCTCTATAAGTTGTTCATACCGAACAACTACAGCCAGGAATGGCACCATGATCTACTATGTATCCAGCATAGCAGAACGGTCATACTGGCTAAGCATAGATGACACGAGGTATGGCGCTGTTAAATAACGTTTCCAAGACTGTTGACATTTTTATTTATTTATTTATTAACGGACATCGTCCAAATTACAAAATATTAACACGAATACAGTAAAATGAAAAATACAGGATTAGACAAAGGTACATGAAAGCAAAGACATAAGGCAGATATAATATAAGAAAATAAAGTGACAAGTCGAATCAAGTCAAGACTACGCCGTGGGTCAGGACCACGGGACACTTATAATATTCCGTCACTTGTTTAGCGACCGGCAAAAATCATTCAGACTTATCCCAAAAAAGTTAAGGTTTTGACTTGAGTTGACCAGTCTACACATTCTGTGGACAATGGTGAATAATATCCAAAATTTTTTGAATGATGTAATTTTTAACAGTATCCTTGGATTCAAGTGGCATGTAAATGCCACACTTTACTAATGTGTATTTTATGTTACTTCTTTTATAAGACTCTTAGGACGGGTTGTTTCGGAGAATTTGAACAATTCATCAAATTTCAACGTTCATTTCCGGGTTCTGTGAAAGTCCTATTCAAGTTCTGTTAATATATCATTATAGGCTATTTGCTTGACAGAACTGAAATATAAACAGAACTTGAACAAATCTTTCGCATAACTGGAAAATGAGCGTTGAAATTTGATGAATTGTTCAAATTCTTCGAAACAACCCGTCCTTAAAATATTTTCAGAAGATCACAATTAATCGCTCTTCATAATGATTTAAAATAATTGGATTATAATAACACCTTTAGAGGTACAAAATATAGTGGGGTTATTGGGGATTAGTTTATACAATCAAAGTAGCAGGTGTTGGTGGGATGTGCATGGAAGATTAGATTTCACTGAGCAAACGCCCTAAATGTGAGGTGCAGTTTGATGGGTGAAGTCTTTAACCCGTAGGAGCCGGCCAATTTCTACCGATTTATAACAATTTTCTCGTTAACTCTTTAAGTTTTTAAGTTCCAATAAAAAAAGTTATTTTTTAAGATAATATCTATACATTTGTTATGCCGAAATGTTAATTATATGAAATTCCCTTGACTGAAAAAAATCGCAAAGGAAGCTCCGAAAATTATTAAAAAACATTTTGTTCTGTTATTTAATATGTTATAAACATGAAAAAATTCACAGTGTATCTTTAAATGCAACTAATGCACTTGTCGTGAGATTTTTGTTCTATTTCCAACGAGTCGTGCTTTATTAAATATTTTCACCATTATCGCTTAATTATTATCGTTTTTTAATATTAACGCGCTCCCTCTAACATTCATATTTACATATCTCCCTTTCAAACCATCTTTGAAAGCTTACTAAGGGGCCTTAAGGCTAACATGAAGACAATGCCATACTTGATAAAGTGACATTTTGATTTTTGTGTTTAACAAACCCAGTAGAAGTAATATCCAAAGGCAAAATGAATGTATAAGGTCGACACTGCAATTGCAGTGCTTTGTGACGTCCTTGGGCACAATTTTTCAACACTGCAATTGCAAGGCTCCGGCTTCTAAGGGTTAAGAAATCCTAATCACTTATTTTTCAGAAATCAACTTTTCACGAGATGGAATACAATAGTCAAACATCACACGGTAGCGGAAACTTGGAGCATCTTTTTAGTCAGCGACATAATGAAGTTGAGGAACCGATGATTAACTGTGGAGATGCTTTAAGTCAACTACCGTTACCGCTGTTTTGCCTCGACACTATTTATTTGGTTATCAACACCTTAGGGCAAGGTGTTTCAACGTTTGAACAAAACGATACACTTTTCTCAATGGTAAGTTACAACAAATCAGATGTTTCTATTCACAAACATGACTATTTCAATACATGTATTCATTTTATTGTTTGTTTTCATTTACAGAAAGAAATGAATATAGCTGTGTCGTTGTGCTTTGAAGCCAGCAAAGTCTTGAGAAAAATCCTAACAATCGATTTGTGGAAAGATCACCACTCAAACAATTTTACGCAGCAGATTGCTCAAAAAATGGTCATGGTTTTGAGAACATTAGGAGATGTACTAAATAGATTTAGGTATATTTTTTATATTAATTTAAGTTTTTAACTATCTTGCAGCCAAGTGGGGGAGTAGGCAGTACCCAAAATTACTATCCTCTTTATATTAGCTTAAATACTTGACATATTATTTTAGTATTTTACGTATTTCTGCGCAAATACATCGGTAGACCCACTTGGTTACAGACGTTTTATTTGGCATCTTGGCCTGTCAAGAGTTAATATATAATTAATGGGGTCGTCGGAAGACCCACTTGGTTACAGACGTTTTGTTTGGCATCTTGGCCTGTCAAGAGTTAATATAAAATTAATGGGGTCGTCGAAAGACCCACTTGGTTACAGACGTTTTGTTTGGCATCTTGGCCTGTCAAGAGTTAATATAAAATTAATGGGGTCGTCGAAAGACCCACTTGGTTACAGACGTTTTGTTTGGCATCTTGGCCTGTCAAGAGTTAATATAAAATTAATGGGGTCGTCGAAAGACCCACTTGGTTACAGACGTTTTGTTTGGCATCTTGGCCTGTCAAGAGTTAATATAAAATTAATGGGGTCGTCGAAAGACCCACTTGGTTACAGACGTTTTGTTTGGCATCTTGGCCTGTCAAGAGTTAATATAAAATTGTAATTAGGCACTGGAGTAAAAAATATTATTGTTTAAAAAACATATTTTCATATAGATCAGAGGTTCCCTGAACTTTTTTGCCCGGTAGACCACTTTATTATTTTCTGTAGACCCTCCTACCTACCGAATATTGAATTTGCCTAAACCTATTAACATCGAATATGATCATTTCATTTTTTCCTAAGAAATTGAAATCCTTTCCTTGCCTGCCCAACAACTGGATGGCAATGTAGTTCCCTTGTTTTTACACAATGCAGATAGGGGCACACTTCTGCGGTGTTACACAAAATAAGAATGAAGTCCATAAAGCAGCGGGAATTTCTTTCTGAAGCTAGAACTGCCCCCTAAGTTCTTCATTAGTGCTTATTCTGATCTGTTCTTCTTGTCATATGATATCCTTTTCTTCAACATTCCATTTCTATAGTCAAGACAAGTTGCGGAACTGGGAAAATTTTCTCCTTCCGTTTTGCAATATTTTGCTTCAATATATTAATTCTGCCAAGAAAGGGAATGTTGACTCTATATAGCTCAATCAAAGATATTAGAAGAACGAGATGTGCTATGCGCAGAGTGGAATTGTTTTGCCGAGTGTCGCCGGTTTTGTTCACAAATACTACTGCACACCTTCGCTTACGCTAAGGTATCCGCACTAATACATAGAACAGATTTCTGTGCGTACACGTCCCGATACTGTTCAAAGTACCCTAATTAGGTAGTACTAGTAGATTTCAAAATAATGCTTCAAATCCGAGTTTCTTCATTTGTTTTACTTTCAAATAGTTTTAATTAGTTGGGTACTTTGATCTTCAGTAATAATTTATAAGAATTTGATTAAAAAAAAAAAAAAAAATCAACTTCAAACTCGATTTACTCGATAACGAAAGCTCAAATAAAAAAAAAATATACTACAAAATCGACTCCAAATGTGATGTAGATTCACCAGTTTCCCGCTTGTACTACGAGTTTCCGGACACCCTGTATAATATAAAACACACGCATACAAATGCAAAGTTGTGTCGAAATTTCAAAGCAATCGGTGAAGAACTTTCCGAGATTTCAGATTTTGAACAAAGGAATATAAACGTTTTTATGTATATAGAATAAAATTCGCTAATAGAATTAATAAATCGTCATTTAAAAACGATTAAAACCTTGAGAAACTCAAACGCCCTGTGATTGGTCGGCGGGTTCTGACAGCACTTAAACAGCTCGTAGATTGGCCGGCCGCTAGTATTAAGAATATGGCCATTTTTTCGCCAAGTTGCCCTTCGTATACTCACACATGGTTCACTTCTGCGGCTTACAATTATTTCAAAAGAATTCATGTTTTTTTGGAAATCTTGCTAAATATTTAAATGGGGTGAGATTGACCTTACTGTTAACCGATACAATCATACATACGTATGGCATCATGCGTACTCCGTTTGATTTCGATCGTTTTGGTGAGATTTGAAAAATTTTAACTATGAAATTGACATTTGTAAAAAAAAAAATACTTGTATTTAAGAACATTCATAGTAAAAATAAAAATAAATTATTAGTTAGGATTATTCTTATGTTAGTGTAGTAAGATTATTATTTATATTTCTTTCAGGATATCATTTTCTACAAGTGAAATAGCAGATTCTTCATACAGAATTACATACTTGCGTTTGCTATCTTTTGCAATGACTCTTGCAAAATGGTGCCACAATACTCCGCTTGTTCCTGCAACTTTTACATCGAGTTTATATGATTCCCTCCCAGATGTCTCTTGCTTATTGTTATATCCTAAACTCCACAAGACACTAAAAAGCTTCGTTTCTGTAAGTTTTTTTTCTATATTTAAATTTTCTTCATGAACTTTCTGGTTTACAGCTTTGGACATATGAAACACTGAAATAATTGAGGCCCCTAGAAACAAAGACGGAAGTGTCCACTTTGTTAAATTGTTGGCAATCTAAAAAAAACGTTTAATCAGTCCGTTATTCATCAATATGCAAGGAAATTTTAATAATATGATAGTAAACCGGTTTAAGAATACTATTTTAAATCATCTATGTATCTAAATGCCCCAGTTTCTTTAAAAAATGAATTTTTTTGATGGACACTTCCGTTTTTGTTTCAATCATTTTGACCATCTTGCTTGGACACTTGCTGTTTTGTTTCACAAACAGTTGGAAACTGCCGGTTTTGATGTAAATGACAATTTCAACAGACAGATGTTGCAGTCAATGTAAGAAAACAATATTTTTAGGAAGATTTTTTTTATTGAAAAAGTTGCAGTTGAGTTCCTCTTGAAGATATTATTGAAAGTTGATAGGTCACTTCTATCTTAGAAATTTTCATAAATTCTGGATAACAGAAAATAGATTTAAAAAAGGTAAAATAGATTTAATTAAAAGTAAAAATAGATTTAAAGAAAAGTTAACTAAATTATAAAATAATACAAAAATTAACTAAATCATTTATAAGTCTGACACGATTTCTGCCGATTCCTCATTACATTCTATGTGAACATAATCATCTTCTTCTTCTTGAGGTACAAGAGAAGTAGTTGGACATAATTTCGAGTAGAAATTCAATTCGGGAATATTTCTCCAGTCACCGCCAAAGTGGATATTTAGCAGTTTTGCAACATCTCGTAATTTTAAAGGATTAACCGAAATTTGATTAGCCTCAATTAAACTGGGATTTATCATATTTGCAGTTAAATTCCTCTTGCAGATATTATGGAAAGTTGATAGGTCACATCTATAATTTGTTTCTCCTTTTAAAAGAATAGTAGTTTTATTCTTGTTTCTTTTCAAAATGAACCTTTTCGTCTCCGAAAATCGAGATGCCCATGATGATGTAGGCTTCAGAATAAGTTGCGAAGCATTTTTCCATTCGCTTACTTCTACCTCGGTACCCAACTTTATAACTGTAGCAAAATTGGATACAATATTGTAGTATTTTTCCGGTTGGATAATTTGTTCGTGTTTTTTTATTTCTTTTTCTATATTACCAAATACTCTATCGGCTGGCATAAAAGAGTGTCCAGTTACCGGAAAAATCAACTCAATTTTTTTAAGACTAGCTGGAGCCTCAGAAAACCATCGCATACACATGCCAATAATGATGGAATTTTTGTTTTGGCCTGGACACCCGTCAGCCATCAGTCTTACTGTTTTGATCCCATCTAAGGGGAGATTCTTCAATCTATGGTATACTGCAGATGCTATCTCATTGGATCCCTTTACATGAGTATTTTCCGACCAACAGTAACTGAATACATTTTCTTTAGTTAACGGTTCTTTTGATGAACCATCTACAGTCGTAAAGTTATAAAAATATAACTGCCGACTATAGTAGGCTTGCTGGTCAGGCACTTTTGGTAAAACCAGATTTTTTTCGCAGTCGAAGGAAACTGTTACCAAATCACTTCTCCTTTCCTGTAGATATTTGAAAAACTCGACATATTTTTTTTTATGTATTCGTTTTTTTATCATCAGATCTACTTTTTCACGTTCGTCCAAAGTTTGTTTTATTTTTTCCGACAATTGCAAACAAGTCGAACAAACATCAGTGCGAGGAGTTCCAAACCCCAAATTAAATTTTTTATTGAACACACTCCTGAAGTATGATTGACTGATGGTAATTCCTTTATCTTCTTGTGCTTTTTTCTTGCACATTAAATACATCTTCCGAATGCTGAGGTTAGAAGGTAAATATCTTCGAAGGTTTGAAGCATTTCGACAGTAATGTGCTTCAGTGCACTTGAACTTCTTTATAAAATTCATGGTGAATTCTAACCTTTCCACGAAATGACGACTCCGATGATCGCCACCACGATTTTCCGTAGCAATTTTGCCAGTTTTATAAAAACATTCCATTATGTGTTGCACCCTTTGTTTTGAAATATTTATGCTCTTTAGAAATGTTTGTTGACACACTGGAATTATGGAGCCGTCGGACAATCTAAATGAAAATTTTGTTTGAAATTGTTTTGTTTTGTAAGTGCCTTTCCTAGGTCGCTGACGTTTAATGGATACTGGTTTACAAAATTTTAAAATTAGTGCATCTTGATATTTTTTGTCCTTACGTGAGTAAAAAATCTTGTGAAAACGTATCAAATCTGTCATTTTAATGCTACTGCATTGAAAATTTTTTGAAGTTTTGTGGTTGCAAGCGGGAGCAGATGGTAAACACGTTGGAGAATATCTGTGAATAATATTAAAACGATTAGTTACTATTATTTAGTAGACATCTCCCCTTACTTGATTAATTGTGAAAAAAAATTGTGAACAAATTCAGATAAATCTAAAAATGTCATATTTTGACATTTGCCTACAACATGATAACGGTTTACCTTTTTTTCTTGGCGATGTTTGCCTTCCATTTATGCGGTTGTTTGACACGTTTTCTCACTGATTCCGGTGGCAATATATCGGGGAAAGTTTCCATTCTTGGAATATTTGACGTCCACTAACAATAAATGGTTATTTCCACAAAAAATAACAACTTTTCACTACACGATTCACTCACGCTTCCGCACGAGTTTGTATGAATTCAAGTACGGCCGCCATTATGAATAAAGGCTCCTGATTGGCTATTTGAAAAACTGCCGCTTTTGTTTCAGAAGGAGGTGGACACTGCCGTATTTGTTACAACAACAAAACTTTAAAGCCAAAATACTATGGTTTAATGACAATTATATTAAAATCAGATATATTCTCGAGATAGAATGAACTTTTCTCTATAAAACTGCATATTCAACTCATTTTTGACGTTTGGTGGACACTTCCGTCTTTGTTTCTAGGGGCCTCAATTTTTGCAAAAAAAAAAATATTTTATTAGAAAAATGTATTGTAAATATTACTGTCACATCACTTTTTTGTTGTTTCATATAAAAATAATTTAAAAAAAAATTCACAAAGTTTCATAATTCCTTCCTAAAATTACCGTTTTAACCTTTGTTTTCATAGAGGGGTACATTTTAATTCCTCTGTGGTTGACTTCTGAATTTGACTATGAAATGTGGTGTTTTACTTTTTAACACCGTTTAGATCATATTTCTAACCATTACAGTAAGTGAGACACAACCATTTCTATGAAATCATATGAGCTGTTCCCAAAAGCGAACAAATTGACTCTACGGGTAAATAGCTGTTTGTTCGCGAAACCAAACAAATTAGCATGAGGGGTTAATATCATTTATGTATATATTTTTTCAGGTTTTGGAATTTTCTAACTTTGAAGACCAAAAGAAGTTTACTATGTTTTCTGATGCTGAAAAACTTTGTTTCGCCCTTGGCACCTCTGTCAATCTCCTACAAAACTATGACACGCTTTGTAACTCCCCTAAAGTTATTCAGTTCCTGAGAGATTCACTTCCCGCCCTCGAAGTCCACAAGAACACAAACTTCTTTGATTTCGTGATAGATGTGTTCTGTGTGAAGATGATCGGTTGGAAGCAGATTCCCAGTGTGATGGATGATGTCAGGTTCATAGCACTGACATTGATGGCTCATGGTTGCCAATGGATCCAGGAGAAGTTTTATTCTTTGATACATGATGTTGTTATTCAAGTCCTCGGGGGAGTTATTCAAACTAAAGATTCTAGCGCTATTCGTGATGAAGCATCATTGAGTTTTCTGCTGCATCCGTCCATATTGATTGAAATTTGCAGCCAGGGTCTGGAATCAGAATCCAAAAAAGTATGTGCCTACACATAAAAATAAAATGCTAGTTGCTTATGTTTTTATTTATATTTTCATGTAAATGATTAAGCTTTAACCCCTTGTTCGCCAGCGTTTTCTTAAATATGCTATTTAAAAATCATTTCTCTGAATATAACTAGTTTTCTGGAGAAACTACTTATGGTAGATTATGCACTATTTGTATAAATATATAAACACGTTGTAAGACGGTATATATCACAAAAAAAATAATTTTGCAAAAAACAAGTAAGTTATTACGAAAATAGAATCAGCTGGCGCACAGCGAAAATTTTGCATTAACGATAAAGAAGGTAATCACCGTAATGCAGAAATATTTTTATTGAAAGCAGCAAAAATTCTTGAAAGATCATTTCTTTTCTAACAATATTTCTCTCTGGAATTTCTAGGTTAACCCATTTTTAGATCACAGTCATTTCCTTCATGAGCTATGTAGCTTTGAAATATCTATTTAACTGTAAAAGTAGTAAGACAAGATGCCGTATAATATATTAAATATGTTCAACGGGAAAAAAAATCGATAAAACAGTGCTGAAACTGCTAGTAATATTATATGATTAATCACCTAAACTAAAATTTAATTACATACCTTTTTTAGATTAATTTCTTTGCTAAAGAAATAGTACAACATCTGCTCAAAGGGAAGCTTCTAATGTCTGATAGCGGTTGGAGTAAATTACTGGATGCTTTGATACCTGCATTTCCTTACTTACACATACATGGTGCACATGACGATGCTTTTGGTAAGTTTCATTTCATTAATGCCAAAATTAATAACGAAATAAAAAATATGTACCACGAAAATGTTGACGCAACGAAAGCGACCAATGATCGCTAAACATTATATCCATTTTGTTTAATTGAATTATCCTAGATTCTAAATAAGAAGTGTTGTCAGTTTATTTATTTATTTATTTATAGAATACATGATAATACAATAATACATTTTCTTACATGTGATACATTAAATCACCACACTAGGCGACTGCCTGTCTCGTGGCGACCAATGGTATATAGTTAGTATGTGAGGTCTAGTGTTAACATATGAATTAAATATTTATACATGTTTAAAGTATGAAAGATTATATTAGAATGAATTATAATGGAAATAGAAAATATAAAAATGTTAAAGTAGAAAGCAGAAGACAAAAAAAAAGGAAAATAAAAAGAATAAAGAAGAAATAAAAATAAAAGAAAAACAAAAAAATTAAAAATTTAGAAGTCTTAGGACGAGTTGTTTCGGAGAATTTGAACAATTCATCAAATTTCAACGTTCATTTCCGGGTTCTGTGAAAGTCCTATTCAAGTTCTGTTATTATATCATTATAGGCTAGTTACTTGACAAAACTGAAATTAAAACAGAACTTGAAAAAATCTTTCACAGAACTGGAAAATGAACGTTGAAATTTGATGAATTGTTCAAATTCTCCGAAACAACCCGTCCTAAGACATGCTATTATGCAGGAAAAGATCAAATACATAACTCTCTTTTCTGGTTGTGTAAGTGTACATGCATGTATGAGCGCGTAAATATGCGTGTACACGCATACATCCACACACACACTTATTCATATTTATAGATGCATACATATTCATACAAAGATATACAAATATATATGTATACATACATACATACACATATATATATGTATGCATACATACATACACACATATACACATGCCTACTTGTACATAGTTGTTTATTCACTATCTGAGAATGAGAAACAAGTGATTAACACTGTCACAATCATTAATCAAGAAGTCATCAAGCGCCTTTTTGAAAGTGAGATATTTGGTTATTGACTTTATTTCAATTGATAAATTGTTAAATATTTTAGGGGCAAGAAAGTTAAACTGGGACTGTGCCATTGAAGTTTTTGTTGCCGGAATAATATAGTTGTATTGGTTCGAGTATCTTGTGTTATAATTTGAATCGGATATATATTTTTTTGTAAATTTGAATTTAAAATAAGAGGTAACATTTTTTACATATAAGGATTTTATATTAAGAACTATATAAATATAACTATATCAAATACCCTATAATATTAATAATACCTCCACCTTTTGACATTTCCCATACATTCTGATGGCAACATGCATGAAAAAAAAATAGATAACCTTCATACAACCTTACTGCTTTTTTGCTCGTACATAAAAAAATATTAAAGCGGCTATTGTGGTTCAGAAAGGTAATAAAAAACATAAATACAAATATAATTGTCAGAAATTTTACAAAATATGTATGATGGCTCTGGATCGATGATGATGATGATGATGATGACACCAGGCGTAGTCGGCGATGACTGCGGTAGAATGGTTGAGATGCGGGTCAGTGGGTCAACACCGCGTTGATGGAGATCGGACTCGTGGACTTGTTCAGCACTGATGAAGGCGAGGAGTCTTCCGGGTACTTCAGCGTGAACGAGGTAGCTGAAGGTGCGATGGACCTGGTCGGCAGATGAGCGGGAGGTCAGGCTAGCGATGATGGTCGCGGAGCAGAGGCGCAGACGGCGATGAGCTGGTCGCAGGGTCTTTTACTTTGTAGTTTTGGGCGTTTTAACCTTAAAAATTAACCATCTGGTGAAAAACCTTTGTAATCTTCAAAAAAGATTAAAAAATCCTGCTGAAAAATGTTTGATATATCTAAGCATTGAGGAATCACAGCATTTTTATTTTAACACATTAATTTATATGTGGCATTTATTATGTATCTTTTTTGGAATACTAAGCATTTACGTATGAATGTAGCTTTTTTTCTATATTCTTGGATACATTGTTTTCCTGCATTCACTGTTTATTTCAATAGGACCGTTCAAAAACGATATACACAGGCTTCACTGTACTTGAATCTCAGTTTCTGAAATAGGTAACATATTAAATTCGTGAACCTATTATAATGGTCACTTCATTTCTCCTTTATGGATGATCAGGTCCGGTTCTGTGCAAGCACAATTGGAGCAGTCTATTATAACCTAACCTAACACAACGCCTTGAGGTTTTTACTAGCGCCAGGCGCTGTTTGACTCAGTGCCAGCCCTGTGGATGGTCTATATAAAATGAATCAAGTTTCCAATGTGTACAGGTCAGTCAGTAATAAAAACATTGGACCTGAAGATTGGGCAGTGTATGCTGATACCGAAGATAGATATGATAATGGGAAATGTGAGATTGCTCTTCACTAAATGCTTCACGGCTCAGATGGAAGGATCACTTAACCTCACAAAACTTCTCAGCTTGCAAGAAGGTTTGTTTCATATTTTCTTACTGAAATATAATATAAACTGTAAACAAATAATCTTTGAGAGCATCAGGTTAATAATAATTTAACCCATGAGAAGGCGAGCTGTGAGCATTTTGCTCACACAAAAATTGACTGATATTTTTCGGTATTAGCGAGCACCATCGCGCCTCAAGGGTCTAGGTATATTTCTAACTATTCACCACTCTCCCCTAGTGCAATCATGCTCCAAGTGGAACTGCTTGTGAGGGCCATGTACCATTGCGAGGCATTTTGTACATCGCACGCCTATCCAGTTGTTTTTTTCATAGGTTTGCTAAAGACTGCCAAAAGTTAAGGCCGATGTTAAGAAGAGATTTTATTTGTGTTGACAGCTGCATTTATTTAACTATTGAAGACAATATTAGCGATTCCTAAATGAAAATTTGAAACAGAAAAAGATACGGTCACATCTAAGATGGTCCATTCCTAGATGTGACCGTATCTTTTTCTAATTTTCTGTTTCAAATTTTTATTTAGGAATCGCTGTTTTAAAAAAAAAGCATGTTTTTATTGTCACTAACCCATTGGCCACAAACCCTGACTCACAGTCAGGCGTGCATCTCTGGTGCTTATCCAGCAAACCCTGGCTCTTGCTCAGGTTGGAGTAGGTTGGCCTAAAAACGAAAACTCTAGTGACAGCCAAATGCTCTATAGAAAATGAAGCATTCATTTCGTAGTATCGGTAATAATATTTATCTTTAGTTTTTCCCTGATATTTATTTTCAAAGTTTTGTAAGCAGCTGGCCGCCATTTAATTTCTTCAAAATGACGAGTGGTTCTGGTCTTAACAAGCTCGAGCGAAACTCGTGCTGGGCGGCTCACATTAGCCCAATTGCAAAGTTTATTGGCTGAATCGGATTATAACTATATAAGTGATAATTTAGTGGCATCAGATCCTTACTCCGAAGTGAGGAATCTGCAAATGAGGACGTCGAAGATTTCAATATTTTCACAAGCAAAGCGGGCCCGTCTGCTCCCGTTCCTTCTTCTAAACGCCACAAGAGTCAATTCCTGACCAATGTGTTTGGAATTTGTTTCCCAACATAACCAGGATCCTTTTTACTAGAAATCCTGGAATTCGCAGGAGTACGCTCAACGATTTTGCTGTTGATGGCAGTGAATACAATTAAGTATCGTCAATTTTTTACATTACGGCATCTATTGTTGTTAAAACAAACCGGTACGTGCATAATTTTCATAAATAATTTAGTAATATAATTACATTTTTATATTTTTGTTCATGGAATTAGCTTCTTAGGAATTAGTTTTATGTATTATTACATGAAGTATTGTGAATAAATATTAACTATTTTAGCAGAAAATTAATTTTACCTCATCTGTCAAAAAATTGAATTAATGAGATTATAGTGTTATATTTACTGTCTACAGATATGTGTTGGAAAAGATTTCCCCAAAACCAGAACTGACATGGACCAACATTACAATTGAAGAGCTGCAGACCTTCTTTGCCCAGTGCCTTTTGATGGCGTCATGTCGGAAGTCTTTCCTGAACCTGTACTGGACTAAGAGAAAAGTTATAGACACTTTTTTTTCGATCTGTTATGTCACAAGGAAGATTGATCCAAAAATATTTGTCCTATTATATCTCATACGAGAGAGACCTTCCGCTGTATTTGTAAACCAGACATTGATCTGTCCATTGATGATGAAATGCTGACGCTTATGTTTCTTATCTTCTCTATGGATATGAATCAGATGGTCACACTCTCTTCATAGATAATTGGTACTCCTCTCCAAATCTTTTCCTTAGTCTAAAAGAAAAAGGAACAAACGCTCTAGGTACAGTGCGAACCAACCGTTTGTATATGCCTATTAATATAAAGGGAAAGAAGAAGATGGTGAGAGGTGCAGCATCTGTCTGTACAGTCATGGGATGATGGCTCTTCAGTGATGGACAAGAAACCTATGACAGTCTTGTCCACCATTCATGAAGGCATCTCTATGAATTCTACAGGCAAGACGACTCATCGAACTCAAGAGGAGATCTTCAAACCTCATGCTATTATTGACTACAATAAAGGTACGGGGGAGTTGATCGACAGGACCAAGGTCTAGCTTCATTCCCCATCGTGCATAGGTATAAGAATTTTTCATTCAATTTCAATTTTTCAATCTCAAAGGGTATAAGAATTTTTTTTTGTGATATGTCATTATCAATGCTTATCAAATTTATAAGAAATTATGTTTTTAGACCCCGCACTACAATGAGTTAAGGATCAACGTGGCAGAACAGATCATGGAAAGGGTGTCTCTTCTTGACCGAAGTACAACAGGGCGATCTTCAGTAGGTGATAGTCCAATGATACTTCAGGGATGTCAGGGGGGCCACATCCCAGCATCTTTTCCTCCAGGACATGGAGGGAAGAAATTTCCAACGCGATAATCCCGCATATGCCGGGCAAGTAATAAAACCTCTGAAACGCACTGGGAATGCCAAAGTTGCAAAGTGGCCCTTCACGTTCCTGATCACTTTGAGGACTATCATACTAAATTTAATTTTTAGCCATGAGTATATATTTATATTAAAAAAATATCCATGTTAGATTTCATTATATTATTTTTTGTATCTTTGTGAATAAAAATGTGAAAAATGAAACAAAAAAGTTATTTTTGTAGCCTTATCTACAATTTTTTAATTTTACAAATTATTTTATGTACCTAAATTCAATATGTAAGAAAATTTAAAGAAATTAATTCATTTAAACATACGGTTTAAAAGTCATATCACATTTAGTACACCAATGCAGATTTGCAATTTTTCGTACAAATTCAGTGGTGAGGGCCAACTTTTTAGCTCAATAATTATGTGGCCAATGGGTTAACTTGAATCAAAAGTTTGTTTTAAAAAATGCGTATATTAACCTTCCAGCGGGTTCGCTGTCGTAAAATTTACGACAGACGTGCCTTATCGCTTCCCCCACTCTTACCACTTAGTCGTAAGCATCGAGCTTCGAGATATGCTAGAGTCAAATCAAATCAAATCAAATGTCAATCATTTACCGCAATATATAAGTGCTGAATTACGGGATCAAAGTGAATTACGGTCGGGCAGTTGAACCGATAACAGAAGAAGAAAATAGAAGCTTTCCAAAACGCGGTGTTTGTCGGTTATGTACACTGGATAAGAAAAGATCCTCACCATCAATGAATTGTTGCCGTTGCCAGTCCTTTACATGCAAGAACAATTCTTCAGTTGAGGTGGTTTGTAAAAATTGTGAGGATGAGAATTTTGATTCTGACTAAATAAGTCGATAAAATATTTGTTTTGAAATATTAACATGTTTAGAGTGTGGCTTCGTTTTTTTTTGAGAAAGTCAAATAATTTATTTTTTTAAGTGCTGCCTATCATTTTTCATTTTTTATATCATTTTTTCATAACCTTAAAGAAATTCCCTAACAGTTGTATAAAGAAAACACCACTTACATGGAGAAAACTCGATGACGTAAAATTTACGACAAGCGCCCGCTCAAGGGAAATTTCTCAACGCGCCCGCTGGAAGGTTAAGAATGGTAATCTTGGGTAAAAGTTTACCTATGTTTCATTATTATTTGTATATTTCAGACTCTGACAACTTATTACCGAAGCATGATAGTATGAGGCCAGATATTCTCTGCGCCATGGTGAGAACAATATCTCCTAACAACTTCAACATCATCAAACATGGAGATCCATCATTTTATGAGGTAAGTTTATAATGTATTATAAGGTACCATGAAGAATTTCAGCTTTAGAAGTTTTGGACTTTTGCTCCTATACAGGGTGTCTGGGGGTAAAATGCGCAACGAAGTAAAAAAAAAAAACTAATTTTGAAATTCCACTTTTTATTTATTTATTTACTTAATTTACTAACTGAAATTTAAAAATTGCATAATTTGGTCCTTTATAACAGAGTTTCACTGTATATAATAATAATTGTTTTTGAAAACCTGGTGAAAGAAGTGTAGCAAGTTTATTACTATTATCTTGATTTTTTTTTCAGAAAGGTTCTCTATTGCAAGTCATGTTGCTTTTGAGGGTCACCCAATCTTCTCCTGGCACCAGCACGAGGCCTATGAACCTATCAACTGGTGCTGGTGATGCGCCAGATGTGGACCCTTCTTTCCGAAGGTCCGCCCTGGCTCAGCTGGCCGTCATGCTGCAGCAGCCAACTCTCCACGAAACTTTTCTCAGCAATAATGGATGCAAAACAATCATGCATTATTTGAGGTACACCCAAAAATATTTTTCATTCAACAGATGAATGGTGGAACTCTTTATTTACACAATGAGTATTAATTGCACCTCATTCCAGATTAGAAGATAAACTCAGTACAATCTTGATGAGAATGGTAGTTATTAAGAATGTAATCACGAGTTCAAATAGAAGTGGCTGTGCTCGGTGACCCCAATAATTTCCTGATAATTCCCAACCTTTCTCTTACATATCTCTTTCTCTTCCCCACTTCTTTCAACCTCATAACATTCCCCAAATTGGTGTTTCGAAAGTCCTACTGATTTCGGACAGTTAAAATTCCTGTGTAATAAAATGGAACTCCAAGATGGAAATATCACTAGGTGGCAATCATCATCATCACTTTTGGCTCTACAACCCCTGGTGGGTCTTGGCCTCCTCAAGAGTCTTCCTCCACTCATCTCGGTCCCGCGCCAGCTCTCTCCAGTTTCGAAGCTCCAAGGCAGACAAATCTTTGAGGACGTTGTCGCTCCATCTTTACCTTGGCCTTCCCAGGCTCCTTCTCCCTATCGGTCTTGAGCTCAGTAGGGACTTTGGTTCTTGATGCTCGGTCATTCTCTCCACATGACCTAGCCACCGAAGTCTTCCCAGTTTTATGAACTTTGTGACGTTTAGCTCCTTAAACAGAGTATAGAGCTCATTGTTATAACGTCTGTGCCAAAATCCATAGTCCAATGATAAAGTCCACTAGGTGGCAATATAAATTTTAACTATACTGCATTAATTATTTGTACATAACTCAGGGCCTATGTCATCTTGGGGAATGCCACTTTTTTTATCACAATGTCTTAATCAATTTCAATTTTTATGCCTTATAAAAATAAATATTTACATAATAGTTCCATGATTTTAAAATTACTTTTTATCTCATTTCAGAGCTTCTCTGACTACTTATGAATATACATGCTTTCCCGAATCGGCCATGAGCTGTGTTTCAATACTAAACAGTCTCTGCTACAGTAATGCCAGCATTCGACAGTGGGTTTCTGAACGACAGGATATTGTACTGAACATTTTGAGGGGTAAGGTATATTATATTAATAAAAACGTACAGATTCTTATAGCGTGTCTATTTCTTCAGATGATTCATAAATCAATCAACCAATTGCATCGATCAAACGCGCGACATATCGTCACTTGCTCTCACAACATATGTAATTGATTACTGGATGTCACCGTTGTATGTCAAACCAATATTTTGTCTAGGATCAGTGTTATAATTTGAGATTCCATTACAGAACCCACATTCATATGTGCTAATAATTATTTCTAAAATTCGCCAATTCAGAGGCTACACAGACTAGGTAATAAGTTAAATAAGTTAAATCGATGTTTACCGCCACCACTTAGTGGCCAAACTTAAAATCAATATATTAGAATATTTGTAACTGATCCAAAAAAAAATCTTTTTTCTTACATGCACACTTTATCTTTATGTAAATTTTTGTATTCCTATTTTGGAGAATTGAGATTATCGCCAATTTAAATTGGTTGTTGGCTGAATGATTCTTTGGCTCTCCAATCCGCAGAATCCAAGGTTGCGGGATTACTCTCGGTGTGTAGTAATGAGAATTCGGGTATTTCCAATTTACTTTTTATTTTAACAAAACTCACGTTACAATAATTTTATGAACAAAAATAGATTGCGTACGCTAAAGAAGATTTAGGGCTAAACCGACGGCTAGACCACTGGAATGAGAGTAAATTAATTGCCGCGCGAGGTATCGCGCGCAGGCTCAGTGATACCAGTTCACATGAATTTAGGTAAAAGTAATGTTGTCATTATTTTCGGGAGATGTAAACTCCCTATAATTTACCCTACATTATGCTAATTTATGTTCCTTAAAACACCCAATCGGGCATAATAAATGTTTGTTGATTACAATTTGCTTTACAACAAACTGTTCTTGTTTATTCTTATACTAATGTTAAGCTATGTTCTGTATAATACCCAATCTGGCATTATAAAGGTTTGCTAAACACTTGCATTCTTAACAATAAACATTTCATATTTATTTTACTAACATCAACAATGTTACTTAATATTGTTCCGCTACTTTCATAGTACCTTATCTTGTACTCTTATTATTATATATTATTTTTTGAACAACTATTACTTGAATGTAATATATAAAACACGCAACACGCACAAACACATATATCATTATAAATGCCGATTTACATTCTCTTTTGATATTTTTCTTTTAGTGTTATAATTATTTTTTAATCTTTATTTTTATTTTAAATTTATCTTTATTTTAATGTTGTTTTTCTTTTTTTTTTAAATGAATAAATTATAAAATGGGGGCCTCAGCACGGGTAAACAACCCAGTGAGGCCAACATTACTGAATTGAAATATGAAATATTGTAAAAAAAAATGTATCAACAATAAAAAATAAAAAAATAAAAATGTACAAGTCTTAACGATAACTTGGATTGTACCTGCTTATGTTGCCCGTACTCGGCCTATTATAAATAGAATAAATAAATAAAATACTTACTTAACCTAACCACTAAAATTAATCAAATTATTATATACAATACTAGCTGTACCCCGCCACGCGTTGCCAGTCTCTCTGTGCAGATAGAGAAATAATAGCGCGTTTTGCTTTTACGTCCAACAGATTGCGTTGTTTAAAAAAAAATAATGTTTGTCTAACAGATGGTGCTGTTTTCAAAAAAGCATGTTTTTACCTGTCACAGGTGACATCTATATAATACTAGTGGGCTCGGGCAGACATTGTCCTGCCACAGAATGCCTTCTTTGTAGGGAAGATAAAATTTGTTGTTGAATATATTTTTGGATGAGAAATCTAAAAAAAAAAAAAAATGTTGAAATTTTTTTTTTAAATCTCGACAACAGCGCCACCTATCGGTTCCAAAACGATCCTAAGAAGCTAAAACCAACCATAAACATTCACAAAATTTCTTTGAAATCGGTAGGGCAGTTTTGGAGATTTGCGTGTACGAACACAGTGGCACGTGATTTTTATATATTAAGATAGTAAAATAAAAACACACGCGTATTCGAATGCAACGTTGAAGATAGAGTTAGCCAAATTTCACCAGTTTGGTAATAAAACTGTAGATTTGCATAAAAAACAAACCCTAGTGTTAATAAAACCACCGTGTTAATGAAATATTTTGTATTCACAGTTTTTATTGTTTTTTTGGTATCATCGTTCTTCTCCATAGACATTAGAGTTTGATTGATTTTTAAAAATCAAATCAAGGAATGAACTTTGAAATTTTTCGAACATACATTATGTATCGCAGATTGAGAGAACATAAAATGCATGTTCGCTTAGGGATTTCAACGATTCGCTTATATAAAAGTTAATTGTAAGTCTCAAGTGTTGTAACTAATATTTTAATGCCAACTGCTTATTTGTTCCAGCATTATACCTCTTCCCCAATGAGGAGAGCTTTTCTATTACGGTATCACAGTTATTATGTTTACTGTCATTTTCACAAGTCACTATTAATCTGGGCAGCGGTGACATTACTGGGGATGATATATCTAGTGAGCTCTCTTTGCCACATTGCATCTACAGGAGAACTAACTTACCATTCAAATGCAGCTCATATTGTAAAATAAGTCCACATAGAAGAGAAAATAAAAGTGGTAAGTCTTCGGCCATTCAATTAATTATGTTTAAAAAATCCTAGTTATACTATATGATCAACTCATTATTTCTTAATATTCAAAAGTGCCAAGTTATTCGTTTTCGTAAAATCCAAAGTCATGTTACTTATGAATACTCTTTAAATAATGTACTATTGACATCAGTCGCTCAGATCAGGGACTTAGGTGTTATATTTGATGAAAAGTTAACATTCACTCTGCATGTAAATGATGTAACAAAGAGAGCTATAAAAATGCTTGGTTTCATATGCAGAAAGGCGAGTGATTTCAAGTCACTTGAATGTTTGAAAACATTGTACACTTCTTTAGTAAGAAGCCAGGTAGAGTATAATTTGCCTATTTGGTCCCCATTGTATAAAATGCATTCTGACAATATTGAAAGGGTGCAGCACAAATTTCTAAGATTTATTAACTTTAAACTGAATATTCCAATTCAAAATATTAACTATGTTCTTTTGATGAAACAACTTAACTTAATAACGCTATCAGATAGGCGGATCATCACTGACCTTGTACTTTTAAATAAAATTATTAATAATTCCATTGACAACCCTGAAATTCTCGCCAAAATAAAATTTTCCTTCCGACTAGAAATACGAGGCAAAGTGCTACATTTTTCTGTGACAATTTTAAAACCAACTATGAAGCTCATACACCTATAAATAGACTCCATCATTTTGGCAATAAATTTGGGAATATTGTAGACATGCTTAAAGATTCCGTATAAGTTATAAAAAGAAATCTTTTTAATCATTTTACTGAGATGTATGAATTCACAACTCCGTAGTGAATACAGTTTTGTTTTTATATTTATGTGTTCCTTAATACATATTTAGCTTTCCGTAATCCACACTATTAATTTGAATTTACCTTAATTTAATCAAAAATCATAATTTATTGTAAACTATGTAACACAACTGTATTACTTGTTAACTACTTTTGTAAAAGCCCATTAGGGCGTAAATAAATAAATAAATAATATTTCTCTTTTACAGATTTATTAATGAGCGACCCATCGCTAAGCAATTACTTACGTATTTACTGGTGCACCGAGTGGTATGGAGGAGTTGATAAAGTCCTGCGATGGCCCTATGTTCCGGATTCTGCTACAAACAGAGAAGACTTTAGCTCCGTCCTAATGATGACCAGTGCTGATCTGGCAATCCTCAAAGCCAGCAGTCCGGTGCAAGGATGTGTCTCGGCACTCTACCAAATTCAAAATGCCTCCTCACATAAGGCGGTGAATAAAGCTTTAGATTCTCTCAACGGGTACGTTAAACAAGACAGTTTTAATGCCCAGTGGATTCCGCCATACTATTACCGCTGTGCTGGATTATTTTCCTGAATGACATGATTATCAAGGAAACGTGTTTTTACTTGCTTTTTGCTAAAGAAACCCATGAATATCACCCAATAGTCCATTGTGGATGTTTTCAAAAATAAGCCATTCATTCACATATTTAGTTTTTATACAATAAACCAACAAAAACGACAATGACAATGCATGCAAACCTCAGCAATTTTCCATGTAAATTGGAAAGTAATTATTATTAACGTATAATTGTGGTTTGCCTTCCAGATACTTGCTACTGACCAGCGACAGTGGACAGGGGATGTCTGGAGTAGACGACCTCCCGTGGGCCACCACCTTTTCTCGCTTCCTCTCCTCTTCTCCTGCAAGTCCCAACGATTCTTCTCTGCTCTTAAATGTCACTAAATGTCTATCAAAATTCCTGGAGGCGCTGATAAAGAATGGTTTGTAGATTTTCATACACTTAATTTGACAAAGCAAATTAACACAGAAGAATCTGCATGACAATAATAATTCAAAACTGTTATTTAGTTATTCCTTTTTATTAATTTGCTACTTTTTCTTCTGTTTTTCAGATTGCGATGATTTCTCGTCTGCCTCTTGGATAATTGAATCAATCACTGATACATCTCGTGGAATAGTATCTCTGTTAAAACACTCCGATTGGGACTCCAACTGGACGGATGGCGTTGATCAAACTCCCAACAGATTACGACAAAATATCATCAGGTTGATAGGCAACTGTTGCCAGTTTGGTCAAGCCAAAGATTCCTCTGAAATCTACAGAACACAAACACTCGATGGAGAATTAGATATTCCTTGGGAAATCCTTACCGATCATTTAACAGACTGCCTGGCGGAAGTGGATGTTTTCAATTATTACAGCCTAGGTAGGTAGTAGAAAATCTTTGACTTGAAACATAGCCATCCAAATTTATAGATTTGCCCCAACATGAAATCTGGGTATCATCGCCCTTAAGGTGATTTTCTCACGAAAACGGCACTATACAATTAATCCAATCATTATTATTATTATCATGTTGACGGGCTGGTGGCAAACTAATGGACCATATTTTCGGCACCAGAAGGATTCGAGAATGTTTTGAATAAATTACGACATCAGTTGTATATTCACTGCCGAAAAGCACACATTGAAATAACCAGATCCTGTGCAGAAAAGTACAGTTCACTAAAGTAAGACAAAGGTTTGCAATGCAGGCCATTGTGGGACTTTTCTGCGCAGAATCTGAATGTTCGTTTTTAAACAAACCACCTGGCATAGCAATGCTAAAAATTAGTGAGGTGGGTAAATTATAACACATTTGTAAAAGTGTCTGACTAAATAGTGTAACAAAATATTTAATTTTGGAAACAAGGCCGAACTTTTGTTCACCAGATTTGGGATTTGTAGTTTTTACGCAGCCAGCAATTTGTGTGCCATTGTAAAAAAGACTGGTAAATTTTAAGCAGATTTTATTTTCGAAGTCTGAATGGTGATATTACAATGCGAGTTGCCTGTATGCTGTCAGATTCATTTATTGATAAATCGTAGAAGGGGAGATGATCACGCTGCCTCCCGCGCTCTGAACAACTTGGTTTGTTCCGCATTCCCTGATTGGCTGGTATATCAATTTGAATGGCTATGACTAAATATATTTCTCAAGAGCCTAGGTACAATATACTTTGATTTTTTTTACATCTTATTTGTAATGCCACTCAATTATATTTTCAGCGTACGTTGGACAGATGGTAAAATGTTTGACTCGTCTTACCTACATCCAGAACAAGCAGTCTTGTAAAGACTCTCAAGGTGGCCTCATCAAACACATGGCACATTTTCTCTGTGTATCTTTTGTGGGCAGCAATTATATTGGATACAAGGGGCTGGCACTTGTGCAGAACTGCTTTATTGTTTTATGCCATTTACTTGAGGATTCATTGGGTGACAATAAAAAAATGCAGGTTTGTTTAAATATTTATATATATTTCATTTTCATAGATATAGAATTCCTTACACCGGAAATGTATTATTGCTAGTTCTTTCGAATCAAGTAGGTACCTGACAGGTGCTTGTATGAGAAAACAGTTATTGTTTCTATATAATATGTTTTCATTACAGTTTTGGCTTGATAACAGTTTGAACAACCCAGAAGATGATAATGTCCTTTCTGCTTGCCTCCTGTGGTATAAGTCAAACCATCTTCTCGTCCGGACACTCTCATTTAAAATTCTTTCTGGACTGTCTACTCAACCAGCCATTGTTCTCAATATTAGAGAAAGTAAGTACCGTAACTCTGATTAATCATTTTTCACTTACGGCAATACTTGCATACCAATTTATTTTTTAAATTAACATTATGTCTTTACAGAGTTTGAAGATTCGGACAGTAATGTTATGGAGATGGTTGTTTACAAAGTGATTGACTTGACTGAGGCTAGCATTTTCAGAGAGCAAGCTGCTATTCTTCTGAGCAATATATTGGTAAGATATTATTTATTATCAAGTTACTTCGTAAATAATATACTTTTGTCTTCCAACTTATTATACTTCCAACTATTCCTCCAACACAACTCAAAGAAGTCATTCTAAACATTATCTTCTACCAGGGCCGGCCCTGAGCATGTGCAATTGGTGCATTCTGCTCCTGGCGCCGACTTGCCAAGGAGCCAAGGCACTGATAGTACCTAACACCTAATACAGTGCCCTTGAGGTTTTTACTAGCGCCAGGCTACACTTGTGAGCTATGGACTCGCAAGTGCCTTTTTGTGGTGTTTCTATGTATGTGTGTAAGTGCAAGCGAGATAGCATGCTTGCGAGATGCTATAAAAGGCGATGCATACTGGGATTGTCCCTCTTTTGTTAACACCTCGACTCCGGTGATGGGTCTGGTTTGACCCAGTGTTTTAAAAAAAAAAGATTTTGCCGCAAATATTTCGTTTAGGCTAATTTCCTTTTGTCTATTCTTTCATCAAATATTTACCCACATTTCGACTCAAAAATGATTAAAATCGGACACGTTTTAAAAAAGTTATAAGAATAATTGTGTATAAAAACACACAAAAACTCCATTTCTTCTTAGTTGAATTCGAGCAGCCGACGAAACAGCATATCTCTCGCTCTGTCCTTCCGTCTTTGTCTCTCACAGTCAGCGCAGATGTTGTCAACCATTCGGGCACATTTCTAGTATTGTGATTTTTGTTTGTGACTTTGTTTTAATTTTTTTTTTCGTAGCGTACGAACGCAATGGCAAAGCAAAATTATTTATCTGATAATGAGATCGAAAAGCTACTTCAGTTCGAACAGTGAGATCAGTGATGATGGCGACTTGGAATTCGAAACATTAGATCCAGAATTTGAAAGTGATCCTGAAGAAATATTACTAGAGGAAATATCTGAAAGTGGAAAAAGAAGTGATAATGAAGTTAGTGTAGGAAATTCGAATGAATCCGTTGCAGATCAACATTTATACGTGTCGAATTCCGGATTCCAATGGAATTCTGCGCCACCAGCCAGCTCACGTACCAGAAGCCATAACATTATTTCTTCTACCCCTGGATTGAAAAACGGTAGCCAGAACATAGTATCCATCAGAGATGCTTTTGATTTGTTTATTTCAAATGAAATGGTGGAGGAAATTATTGAAAATACGAATAAATTCTGTCAGCTCAATCCGAAAAATTCTAGCTTTCCTAACATTACGAATACAGAAATGTATGCATTTTTTTGAGTTCTTTTGGCTTCAGGAAGAAATCGCGGCCGAAAGTTAGAACTATGCGAACTTTGGACTACCGAGGATTTATTCCGGCAGCATTTTTTCCCCTCCGCTTTATCTAGAGATCGCTTCCGCTATATTCTTAGCAATATACGTTTCGATAACATTTATTGAATGATATAATATATCGATGAATTATTTTTGTGAATTTTAGCATTTTTAATATATTTTAACTAATAAAAAACTGTTAAACTTTTTATAATTGATAGTGCTTTATAATTATTTTGCTGCTGAATTTGTAATAATAAATCCATTTGGTGTTTTGTGTATGTATATAAATTTTACTAATCGTCGAATCATTTTTGTATTTTCGTATTTAGAATATTGCTTTTATTCCGTTTTTTTAAATGAAAATTGTTAATTTAAATTTGTTTTGTTGAAAAATAAAAGTTTTGGTATTTTTTAATGTGTGTCATTCAATGGTTTTAATAGTGACAAATAAATTTGTGAGGAAAGTAAATACTCAACTTGAATTTGAATGCCATTATATAATATTTTCTAATATTTGCATAAGCAATCATCGTTTAATATGGCTATAAATTGAATTTATTTTCTCTCTACACATCTTTCTATTAGAGGTACAGCCACAAGTAAATTATCAAATAAGTGATTTATTTCTGGTATTTTAAATAATACACGATATTCTTTTAAATGCACACCATCGAAAATTTTAATAATTATAGAAATAAAAATGTTTGTTTCCGCTGACGAACGCTTCCTGTCCCCCTCTCCCGCACTGCCCTCCTCATTCCCCTGACCGTCACCCGGCACCCGCTCGGCCGTGTCAGGCCCGTCGTCGATTCAGTCGTTGATTAGCTGTTGCGCGGGATGTCCGCGCCGCTGTATATCGACGAACCGCAAAATTTACGGAATACTAATTTCTAAAACTTCCATCTTCATACAAGAAACACAGGGGATATGTTATGAGTTAATGAGGAACTACAATAATATCATATAAAAGTACGAATATGAACGAAAAATGCATAAAAAGCCATTTAATTTCATCATTTCAGCCGGGTCAATCTGGACCCACCACCGCCGCATGTGTTTCATTTTCAACCTCCGGGTATTACGTGTTAATAGCAGCTCCCCAATAAATATCACTACAAGATCACGTATCATTATTGTATTCGACCTTCACCCGCTACAATAATACTCCAGCCTCTACACTACATTGGCGTACATTACACTTTTCTTGGCTAGGTAAACTTGGGGCCAGCGCCCGATCTGCCATACGTTCAATAATGTGCAAAAAACTGGACGCCTCACTCTGAAGGGGAGCTGTGAGAAAATAAATATTGGATCAAAATTTACTTAAAATATTCCCTATTTTATTTAAAAACTACCCATAAAACAGGATAATTATTTTTCCCTAGCAACACTCACCTTTCAACTTCTCACTCGAACCCTTATGTACCCCGCATTTGACAGTTTCAGAGTTTCTGTTGAAATAAAAATTTGTGATGGAATTTTTTTACCAATTCCATATATTTAATTTGAACGTAGGATATATTTGTCTATCGTCTCTTAAGTCGAATGGATGCGATCCAAATTCAATAACCAATCACAATGCGTTTTCTTTGTTCCGGCTCTTGCAATGGAAACGTATTCAATATGCTGGGAACCATAAGTACAATATTTGTATTTATGACATTGAAGCCAAATCTAGGATGAAGGGAAATCGCCTTGCAGCCTGTATGACAAACTTTTGAAATGATTTGTATGCAAAGTGGTATAAAATGTACTATTTAATTTTTGCATTGTTATTGCAATTATCATAATTTTTATGTTGGTGCAATTATAATTGCTTATGAATTTTTTTGAGTCGTTAAGAGACATGTCATTAAAAAAATTAAGTAGGTACATCCTACTCCCCACCCTGCGTCTTTCCTAACCCAGGCAAATACACAAACACAACCAACAAATAATATTGAATATCTTATGCCCCTAGTACACGTTGGCCCAACACATTGGGCCAATGTGTTGCTGGCCCAAACTGTACAGGACCACTTGGCCGTTGCACGCGTTGACTGCCAACGTTTCCTGGCCAGTGTGTAGGGCTAACTTGTACTAGGGGCAATACCTTTTATAAATATATAACAAAAATATTAATTATAATATGTACGTATTTAGTTTACATTGTGTACCTTTGAAGTTTTAAATTGCCTTGTTAGTCAGCTTATTTAGTTTTAGTTTTTGCCTTGAGTGAAGTTATTTCAAGTCAATCGACAATTTTTTATTTTATGTTTAGGTTAGAATTTTTAATCTGAATAAATTTTAAAAAAATATGCAGGCGCATATATTTTTATGTTATCATTATGTATTAATAAAATGCTTATGTTTTATACTTTTTATAGCTATCCAAAACAGTAAGAAGCAACGGGATGGATCTTCTTAGTTCAGACTTTTATGAAAAAATAGCTGCCACCGTAACGAAGGTCTGTTTAAATGAACCTGAGGAGTTTGAAGCAGGTACATACTTGCATATATTCTATTTTTACACTTTGAAATTTAAAAAAAAATCAAGCTATATGAGGTTTATCTCTAATTCAATGTCTCATATTTTTCTAGGTGATAACATTCCATTGGATATTTTGACAAACCGAGAAAAATTAGAAGTTGCTCATTCGAAGAACGAATTAACCGTCCCTATAAAGCTAGTTGTGAACAGTGCCCCCAAGTGTTCTGTTCAGTTGCTCACAGCGCTGACTGATGTAATATTCAATATTTTATTGTACTATGATGACATTCCAGATGGCATGGAGAGGTCTGGGATCTTCAGGATTTTATTTCGGTAAATATGGATATGACCTCTTTTACCATAACTATATATATTTTTATAAAAATCCTTAACTCAAACAGAAATGTACCTATACTATTTCACAAAATCATGCATGTACCATAATTTATTGTTAACCCTCTGATGGGCAATGTAATTTTACCCCTTTGGATGGGCACTGTAGCCTGGCCAGGCCATATAAGAGGTGTGGCTATCAAACAAGTTTTTGATAAAGGCAGGTGTGCAAATAGTGTGTATGAATGTGTCAGTATGTTGTATGTGTATAAAACGGGACAAACATCCTGTTTGCGCTTACAGTACCAACGATGGAAAGTCCTTTTCTATCAGAATTCTGGCCAAGTAGAGTGACGTAAAAAAGTTATTGCAGTATCCTGTTTGGCCAGTATAGTGATACTTGTCAACTAAATCCAACACCACTTGTGCACCTTGATTCACTTTACAATCAGCATCTGGAAGTTTTCCAGTGTAAATTTGACATCTGTGCAGGTACTTGGTATCCGAATCACTGACCCATCAGACCTTGAAGTCATATGCGATAGCCTGTCCGGTACATGTGGTGTGGAAGTTTTCCAGTGTAAATTTGACATCTGTGCAGGTACTTGGTATCCGAATCACTGACCCATCAGACCTTGAAGTCATATGCGATAGCCTGTCCGGTACATGTGGTGTGGAAGTTTTCCAGTGTAAATTTGACATCTGTGCAGGTACTTGGTGTCCGAATCACTGACCCACCAGACCTTGAAGTCATATGCGATAGCCTGTCCGGTACATGTGGTGTGGAAGTTTTCCAGTGTAAATTTGACATCTGTGCAGGTACTTGGTATCCGAATCACTGACCCACCAGACCTTGAAGTCATATGCGATAGCCTGTCCGGTACATGTGGTGTGGAAGTTTTCCAGTGTAAATTTGACATCTGTGCAGGTACTTGGTATCCGAATCACTGACCCACCAGACCTTGAAGTCATATGCGATAGCCTGTCCGGTACATGTGGTGTGGAAGTTTTTGCCTTAATTTGTTTTTTATTCTGCCATCTAAACGCAAACTCATCGGCAATAGCACCGTTCGACGCAGTTCGTCGAGTTGTATAGTATATTGACACCGCTTGCCAAAAAGTCAACAGAAAAAAAAATCACTTTTGAAAATCAAACTGGCCTGGCCAGCCACATTGGCCATCGGAAGGTTAAACTGTATTTATTTTTCCAAATGTACACTCCTCTTCCATCCACAAGCAAACGTTTCTATTATAAAGGCAGTACACCTTTATGAAACCGAAGTTTCCGATCTCAATTTCAGAAAAAATTATGAAATTTAGCGAATTTTTTACTAATTATTTTTATATCAAACGAAAAAAAGTGAGGTCTCAGTAATGTTTATAATACATTTTTCTAATGAAATGTGTATTTTTTTCATTAATCAGTAATTTTAGTTCAGTGTTCAGACGAAAAAGCGTAAGGTGGGCCATTTTTTTAAACTTTTTTATGTTTGATTTCAAAATTATATATTTATTTCTAATAATAAAATTTTAAATCGTATTTCACCACTTTTCAAAAACAGTTTTAGTTACATTCAGAAATATCCCATTTATTTGGATTTTATTGAGAAGCGGAAATACACACAAATTCTCCGACTTTCTGACAGCATCTATAATAGATAAAATAAAAATACCTTCATAATAGTATTTTTTTTAGCGAAAATACCCTATTATTGTGTTGTTTACAAAGTTTATTAATTTTAAAAATTGACATTGGGTATACGAGGGTGGTCTGAAAAGTTTCTGATCTAGCCCCAAGCGACTTCTTTTTGTTCCCTAATCTAAAAACTGCGCTAGGAAGACAGAGATTTTCGTCAAATGTGGAGGCAATCACCTTTGTGAACAATTATTTTGCAGAGAAAAACGCCGAGTACTATTTGGATGGGTTTATCATCATAAGAGGCGGGATTATCGCTGGGAGAAGTGTGTAGAGTTACAAGGAAACTATGTAGAAAAATAAATAAAAAAACTTAAGAAAAAAACTCTTGTTTCATTGTTATGTCGGAAACTTTTCAGACCACCCTCGTACTTGCATTCCAATCACAAAGATTATTCATCAATAGAAGCTCTTTATGGAAACTTTTATAGAAACTTTGTTATTGAATATCTGACAGTTTAAATGAAATTTGCATTGTCTAGGCTAGCATAGATACTTTCTGTATCACATGAGTTAGAATCATTGTTTAAACTTTGGTTATGTTCAACAAACAGAACTGAATAACCACATTCTCACTTTCTCATTCCTTCCCTCCCTGTTCCATTTGCTTTACAACTTCACATCCTACAACATCGGAATGCTGTGATGTCACTAGCTTGATGCATTTCGGAGTCTTATGAGTTCATTGAAACGAGATATGTTACCTGTGAAACACAATGAAATATGTATTTGTGCATCCATGTACAGATTTTTCTGTTGATTTAAGAAATCTCTTTATTTTTTCAGCTGCATTGCATTAAAATCAGAAAATACTGAAGTGAAATTTGTAATGATTACCGCAATATGTAGGATGTTGCATAAAGCAGTGAATATGTCTTCTGAAGTTCAGACCCTGCTGGTCAATACCGAGGACTGTGTCTGCTCTCTCCTCAATATATTCTCATCAGAATATACTGGTAAAAATTCTCTGTAATAGTATTTACTAAAAATAAAATGATAATTTATTAATTATTTTTCTATCAAACTTGCCAAGTAACCTTTCTGCTATGTGTATACATTTATAGCCTTACTAAAAAAACGGGATGAAAATTTTATTCAGTTGGTAAAATAGAAACTGATATAAACTAGTTCATGCAAAGATATACATACGTTGGTTATCAAGCCGAAGAGGGTTGTTCATCTGTTGTATAAACTTGAAATAATAATAATTTCTGAATTTCGGAATTTTCCCAAGGTATTTTAAATGTTCTATATATTTATTCATTTTGACGATGTCGTAAAAAATACCATTTTAGGAACTAGATAATATTACCTTTTAGATTTTTGTTTTTGAAATATATTTTACCACCACGTGCATTAGGCGTTTATGTTATAAAAACATCACTCTAATGAAGTTCTTATAAAATATAGACCATGAAATTCAATTTTAATATAGGTATAACCGTTTAACCCCAGTTTTTGACGTAAAATGAAAGTACATTTTACAACATGCAATTATTGTATAATTACTTAACGAAAAATAACACGACAAGTTTTGAATACAGGGTGTCCAGGGGTATAGTGCACAAACTTCGGGAGGTAAATCTACATGATGGTAGAAGTAAAATATAAATAACTTTTTTAGAAATTCCGTTATTTTTAACCATACAAAAATATTTTTGCATAGAAGAATATTATTTTCTTCATATAAAAAATTCAACTTTTGTACCTGAAACAACCTTAAAATGTTGAAAAAAGTTATTTATCTTTTTACTTGTACTATAATGTAAAATCACCACCCGAATTTGTGGACTTTACCCCCTGGATATCCTGGATTTACAACTTTTTTGTGTTATTGAATATAATAGTAAATTGACCGTTTTACGAACAAAAACACATTTTATGAAGATATTACAAGAAGACATTGTAGAAACAGCTGTCACCCTTGATAATGGCAGTAAAATAATCTAATAACTCGTGGAGTTGTTGCTGGATGCAAAATGTAATGTTGCCGGATTTAAGAAACAAATTAATATTATTTTTATTAGTACCTACTCGAATCTAAAGTTTTACAGTATTTATACAATGTGTTACAAAAACACAGTTTTACAGTTGTGTTTTTTTTAGTAAGGCTGATAATTCTTAAATGTCATTTTATGTTATGTTTATTTCAGTGTTAAGGTTTGGTAGCACAAACACAGTGAATACAGCTCTTCAAGAAATGTGGAAGTGGGGCTTTTTGCTGATTGGTTTCCTTTCGGAAATTAGAAATGGTTTTATCTGTATTTGGAATTTACTCTCAGAATCTGGAATGCTGAGCTTTTTCCAAATACTTCTGCTCTCTTTGGGTGATCAAGATTATAAAGGTAAGTTTTAAGAGGGCTTAAAGTCAAACAATGTTATCCACAAAAGTAATACCAATTATTATTATTAGCATGTTTTTTATAGATAATGTTGTTTGATGTCAAGCCCTAGAATTGTTTGTATGTTTTTTTGTAGATAAAATTATTGACAGCCCTCGATGATATAAAAGTCGTTTTGTTTTTATAATAGTACTAGCTGACGTGTACACGGCGTTGCTTGACTTTTCTCTACTTTCAATAAATATAATTAGAGCCGTACGGAATATATATAATCTATCATGGGATACACATGTCAAAGAAATATACTCACAGACAGAAATACTTCCTTTTACGATTCTGCCAAAGTATAACATCACATCTGTCATTCTACAAATAATTCAACACTCCTCACACAATAACACTAAACCAGTCTTTAATTCCGACATACACCAGCACAAAACACGATCACAAATACACTTATCGTCATCTACTTACACAACTAAATTTGGAATTAACTCCTTTTAGTAATTAAAGCGCACTTGAAGTGAAATGACACTAAACTGCGCTATATAAATGCCATGTTATTATTAAAGCATTTTATTAATTAAAGCAATACAACGCATTACCTAGTAATCTAAAATTTCCGGTAATGAACAAAAAAACATTGGCAAAAGCACTTAAAGGCTATTTCCTCACCAGTTTTATTAATGACTGACACATTCTTTCTTTGGAACTCCAAAATAACTTCTGCGTTTATTTATTTTAATGTATTTATGTTGTTTTGTCTTTAATCTAATGTTGTCTTTCCCGAAATGAGTTTTGTAAACTCACTGGGAATAATGCATTATAAATTTGTTATCATTTTGTAATGTATTATCTTGTAATAAATAAATAATATCCTTGTATTATATATATATATATATATATATATATATATATAGGTCCCACAACATTTATTGCGTCCGTGCGTAAATCCGTCTTTGGGCGTCCAGCACTTCTAGTTCTTTTTTTTAGATTGTTTTTGTGAATATTGCACTATGTTTTACTCACGATAATCGCTTATATCATATTTTTTTAATATTCATAATAATGCAGGTTTTGATGTTTATTACACTTTCATACATTTCTAGCGTCACGTACATACTCACGTCCGGGTGTATATTTTTTGTATATTGAAGGTTCCTTTTAATATAGGTTTCACGTCCGTTCACTCTAATTTAATTGTTACGTCTGCCGTATATTGCTGACTATTCTAATAAAGGTTTCACGTCCATACTGAATAATATATTCTTGCGTCCGAGTGTATATTTTTTGTTTGTTACATGGCGTTTTGAAGGTCGATTTAATTTTTACGTCTTCCGTATATACGGCCCTTAAGACTCTTGGATTTGTTTTGAGATTTGTTTTGTAAATTTAGGCCGTTGTTATGCCCCTTATATTATTAAACCCCTTAGGATTACATGACTTATTCTGATATGGGAGATATATTTCACCTTAAAAATAATCAATATAAATATTGTTTATTTTAATTCTTTTATATATCGAGACAAATAGACATCTATAATTTTTGCAATCTTTTCTTTATTTTGAATATCTACTTATGTGAGACTTCTTATCATTTTTACCAATGTATCTTATTTTATTATACGCTTTCGTTGTAACATTTTTTTTTCATTCTATTTTGTTTTCTCTATTGTTTTAATTTTGAAGAATTTATAATAACTGCGATACTCAACTATTAAACTAGAATGTAAACGTCTATTAGGTGTAATAAATAAATTAACAAATAAATAAACAACACAAAATATTTCTTACTTTTCTAGTGAAGTTTTCACGTTCATAGTGAATTAATTAATTAATTACAGCATCTGTGGTTGAGAGATAAGACTCTCGACTCGCAATCCGAAGCCCGTAATCTGACGGTCAAACCCGGCGTGCGCAAATAAATTTTTATTTGTTTGTGTTATTTCACAATTAATACATTAAACATAATATAAAGTGTGTTTGCAGCACGTTCCAGAGTGAAATATACTCTCAGTATCGCCCTGGTGTGTGACCACCATTCCGAATGGAAACGTTATTTCCAAGCTTTTGCCGTGTTTGGTGACCAGATATAAATAGCCAGGTACTTTTCTACATTTCTCTTCCTCATCTTCTTCCCCTCCCCAATACCTTCACCCTAGTACTCAGATTGGGGATGCCACAGTCTCGCTGTTCCAGACGGGAGCGGTTGAGACTCTTGTGCGGTATATAAAAAATATATGCATATATATTTATGTTTTATTTTTTTGACATCCAGAAACACACCAGACCTGACAACAAACTGTCTATTGATAGTGAGAAGTTTTAATGAATATCTTGTTGCACCTTGTATACAAACGTACCTACTGGGCGCAGGCGTGCGACAATTTTTTTTACAACGATATCCTTAGTAAAAATGTATCATTTCATAACGCGCCAGTTCGCTCCATTTCAGAGGGCGGTCGGACATTTTTAGGTCGGGATATCAATTAACCGTCCACTGTAAACCATCTTACAAAAATGTCCACCCGCGCAAGGCGCTTTTTAGTTCTGAGTGCTAAGTGGCAACGTTGTAAATGAACTGAATGTTGCCAAATCTGGGGTTTTGCTTCACCAAGGACTCAAACAATACATAAAAATGTACAAATTCGCCAACGGCCATGGGGACGCAATACTATCGACGAAATGCGTGGACGCAGCACGGCCGTCGTTATGTATACAAAATAATATCTACTCGTGATTGGTCACGAGGATACAATACCATCGACGCAGAACTTCTGTCGTTACGTATTCAATATAATAATATCTGTTTTTATATTTAACTTAATTAGTTCAACCTCAAATTGCAATATTTTAATTAATGAGTTAAACTTATTAATACCATTAAGTTCAATATAAAAATATTTTTTTTATTTTTATTTCTTAACATCTTTAGTGATACAATATTTACAACATAATATTAAATAATATTTAAATCACTTTTCTGATAAGTAAGATGCTTGTGCTTAGGAGAGGACAACAATATATTTTTACATATTTATATTGCAAATATTATTACAAAAACTATTAATAGCCTTACAAGAAAATACAATAAAAGTAATAAAAACAGGTTAGTTATAAATAATACCAAGGAATGATAAGCAGAAACATAATATGTGGAGTTTATTAAGCAGAATTGATTTGAAAGTACCTTCACGGCACACACGCTCATGTAATCTAGTAAAATAAAAATGCTTGTCTTAGAAGAATATGTTCAACATATGTATGATAACATTCTCTCTGATTCTATCTTCAATGTAACCAAAATAAATATAAAAACTATATTAAAAATGTATTAAACGTGTACCAAACTGCATAAAATGTTATTATATTATGTAATGACATATATTATGTAGTATTACGTTATAATAATCTTCTGTTTTAATAATCTCCTATAATAATCTCCAGTTAAAATAATCTCATGTTATAATAATTTCCCTCTTGAATAACGTTATATTTTTTACAAAATGAAACAATACTATGTTTTAAACCACTTTATATTTATTTTATACAATATTTGGGTTCAATCCAAACCGGTCGACGAAATATAAATAAAAATAAAGTGGTTTAAAACAAAGTATTTGTTTCATTTTGTATAATGTCAAGCCACTAAGTGTTTGCTTTCTTCGATAAATTTAATATTTTTTAGTTCTTGTAAGTATAGTTTTTAAATTTTTACATACATAATAGAATAGAATATTGCGGAAATCTGCAATTGGTTTCTCAGTTAGGTAAATTACACGTGTATAAATGAACCACATTGTAAACTGTTGATTTCCCTGAAATAAAATAAATAAATAAATAATTTAAAACAATAAGAAAATTTATTAGGTGGTATTAGAGAATTTTAAATTGTTTTTTTTTGTAACTGTCATAATTTTCCTCAGATATATCCAGGAGTAATTTATTGAATAATTTTATACCGTTAAATAAATAATGATGTTTTGTTGTTGTAGTTCGAACTAGTGGTACGGTTAGTCCTCCAATATAAATAATTATTTAGCTTAAAATTAATTATGGAATATTATTTTTATCAAATAAATCTTTATGTAATTGAAGTTCTTAATGTACGAGTATTTTTGTCATAAATTTTTGTGAGAAGGGGAACCGGGAAACCTTGGAAAACATTTATTGTTGGATAGTTATATGGCTTTTTTAAATATGATTTTTATTAATATTTTTTGAATTGTCACAAGTGGACGTAGGTATGATTTATACGCACCCCCCCCCCCCCCGCAAACCACGGATTTCATATTGTAGTAGTGTAGAATGTGCAAGTGCAAAATAAATACCTTTAAGTATTTTTAATGATACAGTATTTCTAAGTCTAAAAAACATAAAGATGAGTTTTCTCATTCTGTCTACTGTGGAGTTTATTTGACTTTATTATCGATAATTATTCCAAGATGTTCACAGCCTAAGCACCCTGATCAAGTTTCTGAAGGAATCGCTTGGGTACCTACTGGATTATAAGGGTATAACGAGCTATGTATTCGATACATGCGATTATATTAATTGGCTAATTATTTAGATTCATTAATTGACAAACAGTTTGCGTTACATATTGGTATTTCGTTAACATTGATATCAGTAAATTTTTCTTTAGCATAGACTACAATTCCACTACTTTTATTTTTGTGATAATTTGTGACATATTGTTTGTAGTTTGGAATACTTGGTATATTTTTATGTATTGCATGCGAGTGTGCCTCGGATAGTATTAAAAAATCTGGTTGTGGACATAATGTTAAATACATAGGTATACCAGAAGTTCGTCCATGTTTCAAATTATACTCCTTATGTTTAAGTGCAAGATTGTTAGTAGATTTACTATATTGTTCTAGATTTTAGTGCATTCGCTGTATGTTTCACATACGTATTCTTCTATATTTTGATTTTTTGTTGATTTCATTTAAGTTAAAGTTTTCATTGCATTTATGAAGGTGTGATAAAATATATAGTTATAATTCTATGAATATATTAATAATAATCCTCACAATTTGTGTTACGATATTCTTGCTAGATTTCAATTCATATCTTGAGGTTTTTATTTTATTCTATAAGATTTATTTTATATTCAGATAATATTCGGGAACTTATAAATTGTTTGTTTAATTGACAACAATATTTAATTTAAAATAAAACAATAACTTTGTAAACACCACTTTTATTTTTTATACTTTGTGCCGACCGGGTTTCGCTCCCAAAAAAACGCTTTTTCTTTTAAAAAAAACAACAACGGACGCAATACTACCAACGTAATGCGTAAACGCATCACGATCGTCGTTATGCATTAAAAACTACGCAGGATGCTTCTTAGTTCTTAGTGTCAAGCGGCATCGTTGTAAATTAACCCAACGTTGCCAAATCTGATGATTTACTCAACCAAACGCTCAAATAATTTATAAAAATGTACTCGTGAATGGCCATGGGGACGCAGTACTATCGAAGTAATGCGTGGACGCAGCAAAATCGTCGTTATGCATTAAAAACCACGCAAGACGATTCTTAGTTGTGAGTATCAAGCGGCATCGTTGTAAATTAACCAAATGTTGCCAAATCTGATGATTTACTCAACCAAACGCTCAAATAATATTTAACAATGTACTCCGAATGGCCACGAGGACGCAGTACTATCGACGTAATGCGTAGACGCAGCAAGACCGTCGTTATGTATTCATAATAATATTTCAACGTGATCGGCCAGGGGGACGCAATACTATCAAAGTAATGCGTGGATGCAGCATGACCGTCGTTGTATATTCAAAATAATATCTACTCGTGATCGTTCACTGGGACGCAATACTATCGACGTGATGCATGGAAGCATCATGATTGTCATTATGAGTTAAAAATAGTATATTCTCATGAGCGGCTACGGGGACGCAGTACTATCGACGTAATGCGTGGACGCAGCACGACCGTCGTTATGTATATAAAATAATATCTACTCGTAATCGGTCTTAAGGACGCAATACTAACGATGTAATGCGTAGACGCAGCATGATCGTCGTTATGTATCGAAAATTATATTACTTCGTGGACGCGGCAAGATCGTAGAAATGAATAAAAACATACACTGCTCGATATATACATCGTGTAGCGAACCTGTCGGCAAAATGTCAAACGTTCAATATTCGTTTCCAGACATTCTGAGAGATTTTTCGCTTCCACAAAAATTTTTGCCATACGATTCTACATGGGGTAAGCATCGTTCTGGCCAATTTTGAGGTCAAAACATTGCAGCGTCCGTATATCGGACGCTGTAAGTCGGTGGACGCTGCAATGCTATGGAGTTTTTAGGGGTCGGACGCAACAAATGTAGCGGGATATATATATATATATATATGTATATATATATATATATATATAAACCTTCCGGAAGAAATTGTCTGAATGATACTGAAAACCCTATCAAACTATGTTGCATAATTTAAAAGAACTAATCGCATAAACAGACAGATGGGGATAGTGACATTGTTTTATACTATATAGCGATACCAATGTATTGTCACGATTACGAATTTACTAAAATTTTATCAGAAAACGGCCTGTAATCCCGCTTTTAGTTCATTATGATCTAGGATGTTGCCGAACGTTCCAGACTATTCCCGAATATTCCACAACATTCAAAATGTTCCGAGATGTTCTGGAATGTTGTGGAATGCTCTCCAATACTCTCGAATGATCTGAACTGTTCTAGAAATTTCTAGAGGTCGAAACTTCCAGCCCTTATATCTTCAAAAGCACGCCCTTCAGGTAAAAACGGCTTCCTTGATCATACCGAGACACGTTTCTGAGTTTTAGCAGCACGCACATTGTACACTTACTTTTTAATATTTATTGATATTGATGAATTATTTTTCCAGGAATATGTTCCTCTGCTGTTTTTTGTTTGGTTAAACTACTAAGTGGTTGTATGCGATATGCAGAAGAGAATAAATCAATGGATATTAAAAGCGTTCTAGATAAAACATTAACATCCTCAGTATGTAAGGGCCGAGAAACAACCTCCAGATCTGATAATAACAAAAATGATATCCCTGTAATGGGAATATTAAAAAAGACCAGTAAAAGAGGTGATGAATTTACAAAATTCAATACATACGAGAGAGACATTAGCATTCCAATATCAATGGATTCAGTTTTAAGTGAGGACTTCTGCTCAGCGTTGTTATATTTGTATAAATCTTTGAACATTGGGAAAAATGTCAACTCCACCATCAAAGGTAAGAATAACACTTTAGATTATTATTTTTTTCTTGAAGTCGCATACCCAACTATCACACACACCAACTATAATTTTACAATTTATTATCTACCTAATCATTGTGTAGCGTTATGTTAAACCTTCACTGTTATTAAACAGTTTTTTTTTCATTTTATTTTACTATTGTAATGTAAATAATGATCTCACTTGTAATGTGAAAGCCTCGCGGGCAGATATCAATTTGCAAATATAAATAAATAAATCTGTGGTGCTTGGTATCAAGAAGAAAGGCTGGCTGCGCAGCTTTTTTCATACAAAACTTAAATTTTGATTTGCGGCCAAAATACCCAACCAAAGTGAATAATATAGTTTTTTTAAGAAGAGGTATAGCAAATACCTAGTACGGATATGTGCTATTTTATTTATTTGTGTTTTTGGCCACTGTTTGTGAGTTAACAATAATTGTTTAAAATAATAATTTTAGCGCAGCCATTCCAATTTTCATTTCATCATGTCAATTTTCAAATTTAAAAAGAAAATTTATTTGAAAAATATAATAATTTATTTCAGATAATGATGGCTATTTTGTAATAACGGGATTATCCAGCCTATTTGCTGTGAGTGAAGCAGCCAAATTGTACGCCGTTAACAACGGATTTATACAAGAGCAGATCGAGTTACTGCAAGAGATGCAATACGCAATGTCAATAGACATTAAGGCGCTGGACATCCTGCAGCGTAGAGGGGGTCACCCCGTGATGAACTGCTTGGACTGGACCCTCCAGCTCCTATGCAACTTGATGACCAATTGCTCAGAGGCCAAAGAGCTGTGTGCGAGCAATAATCTGGTTGTTCCTCTGAACAAATTGTGGCCTTGGTGCACTTCTGCAAGCCAAATTAGATTCCATACTTTGCAAATGCTTTGTGTTTATACAAATGACTGTCCAAAAGGTGAGCCTTCAAACTAAACAAGATATTACAGACAATTCTGTTTTTACACGATTTTGATGTAACACTGTCAAGAAAGCGTAATGGTAATATCCATTCTTATCAGAATTCTAGATTTTTCCCACCCACGTGCATATACTACCTATCAAATAATAATCTAGGAATAAACAAAAATGAGTTTTATTTTCATGTAAAAATACCATTTTCCTATGCATTATATCAAGGGCTCCCAACCTTTTCCTCAATCTTACAAGAATTTTTGCTTTTCTTTTTTTTACAAAAATTTTACCATTAAACCACTTAATTAAAAAAATAAGCATGAATCTAGCAAAACAAATTTTTCGTAGGACCAGGATATAAGTTTTTTCATTCACGGTTGTAAATTTGAAATATGGAAATAAAAATTATTTTCAAAATTCACAATTATAATTGCGGGATTGGGATTTATCAAAATTCACAATCATAATTGTGGGATTGGGATTTATCAAAATTCACAATCACAATTGTGGGATTGGGATTTATCAAAATTCACAATCATAATTGTGGGACTGGGATTTATTAAAATTCACAATCATAGTTGTGGGAGTGGGATTTATCAACATAAAGTTAAAGTAAGCCAAGCTAAAATACAAATTACTTTTGTTTTCATAAAAAAATAACAAGTAAACAATGTTGTTAATTAATCAAAAGAGTAATTATATCCACAAACTAATAAAGCAAAAATTATATTTCTTTTGTTTTCAGCCAATCAGTCAATGCATATAACAATTGGAGTGCGTTCGATATTAGTAGAAGTTTTAGAGCTCATTGGCAAAGAAATGGGACTAGTTTCTCGTAAACATTCTTTGATAACATTGCAATGCTGTCTTCAAGTGTTGGAAAATGTCAGCTCACATGTTCACTGCCGAGCTGTTATTCTGAAGGTAGAGTTATTATTATCTTACAATATTAAGTGCAAATGTACACCCTGTATCTATCTATTTATATAAAGAAGAGTGCCTGTGATTGGCAAACGGTTTTTTCGGAGATTGATGATATTTTGCACACTTTACCTTCAAAACAAGCGGAAAGTCACTGTCTACATAAGATTTTGAAAAACCACCTCCATCTCATTTTCCCACCCCTTATGGTAGAATTTTGATACTTCTTAATATATTAGATAAATTACTGTCTGCAACTGATTTAGAAAAACTCTGCGTAAAGCATGGGCAACATCAGGGACTTCAGCTAATTTTACTTTGTATGTAATATGGAAGGCTCTGAGAAACTGTATGGTTAATTCAAAAAATATATATATTTATAAAACCATGATCAATCACCTTTTCACAGAATAATTGTTATAATTGTTATAATAATTGTTATAACTGGCTAAGTCCTCCATCACAACACAAGCAACATTTTCGGCTTTCTGTGATGGTAGTAGGAGATTTTCAAACATTGTTGGGTTATTCGTAACCCGGGAATGTTTGTCTTTCTTTTTAAAAAAAAAAAAAAATGAATTTAATAATGTGTCATTGATTAGGATTCTAAATTAAACAACGTGCATGGGTAGGCTGACAAAACGGAAGAGTGTTTATTACATATCATAGACAAGTTAAGTTTGTTATAAGTACCTAAATACACGGTATTTTTAGCTTATTATAATATAACTAGCAGTTAAAAACCCGCTCCGCGGGTTTTTGCTGCTAGGCCCTGCGGGCGGCACTTGCTTGGGCTGCGCCCAGTTTAAGTGATATTAACAACAGTTACATTTAATAGATAGATATTAGGTCATTCACAGAGAGAGGGTGAGTATATATTGTTAAAACACGGAACAGGAAGGAGTTAATGAATAATAACATGCTCAATTTAGGCATAATAAGAATGACAGTTGTTTGAATAAATGAAATTTTACGTATTTGTGATGGATTATTTCAAATGAAACACTATTATTGACTACATGTCTACAACTGATATTAACTGTTATGGTACCTAATATAATTTGCTCATAGGAGACTTGCAGTGCTTAAATATGTGTTACAACCGTCAATGTCTATAAGTTGAATCAATATCGTATAGTTTGTCACAACAATTAAAGATAGTTACAACAAAGTTGACTGAAATAATACATTATTACATATTGATTAATTGTACCCGTGTTTATGGATAAAAGGAGGGTAATTGTGCAATGTGATTAGCAGTCGGTTTAATTAAAAGGTGTGAATTTTACTCCAACTGGTGGTAATTCTTTTCCTAAAACTGTTACTGTATCTAATAAAGTTTAAAGTTAGATTATATATACACCTTCATCAGGAGAGTAAAAATCTATATATATATATAAAGGTAGATTATTACAATATAGCGCCCCTGAGGTGATATCTCACAAAAGCGGCGCCATGCAAATTGTCCAATTAATAAATAAATATAATGTTTACATTTTATTATGTACGTATGCATTGATATACAATGGAAATAGATAAAATAATGTTATCCGATTAAACTTTATTTTATTAAAAAACAAATAACTTTTTTAACTTCACTTTATTATATACAACCAATACATGTTTCATGAACGAAGTATACACCGAAGTCAAAAATTAAATATAGATTACAATTGGAAAAAAGAAGTGGAAGGAGGGGGGAGGGGTAAGAGTAGGCTGGGTTTATAAGAATTAGGAATTACAATATGATAGACCAGTTAAGTGGGAAAATATTTAAAAGAGAGTTTATAAAAAAAATTCTTGTTAATTACATCTACTTTTATAAACATGTTCTCTTATTTCTAAAATTTCGAAATTATTTATTTGTGATGCTTTATATCCTGTGTGAAGTATTTTAAGACCTGAAATTTTTTTTTGCATATAACCATAAAACAATATATTCATAAGACAAATAACATTTAATAACGGTTATTCTAATAAATTGATAGTTGAAATACTAAATAAAATAATTAAACATATTATCTTCAAACGGTATTTTTACCCTAGTTCTTAAGATATAAATAAACAATGGCGTAGAATTCTGTTTGTGGATAACGACACTTCTAAAATTATATATGTATATAAACATTCCTGGTACTATTCAACCGGCGTTTTACACTAATAACAGAATGAATAAATATATTCTTAATAATATAGATTGCGAAAATCAAACAAAAAAATCAGGAGTTTATAAACTCAATTGGGCTGGATTGTAATTTATTTTACAAAGGTAGAACCAATAGAAACTTTGAAGTCAGAACTAAAAAACATCTCAGGGTTCTAAATGGAAATAGTGAATATGAGTTTGCAAATCATCTTTTGAATCACACTTTCGATAAAAATTCAGGTCTTAAAATACTTCACTCAGGATTAAAGCATCGCAAATAAATAATTTAGAAATTTTAGAAATTAGAAAACATGTCAATATAAAATCAGATGTAATTAGTAAGCAAAAAAAAAATTATAAATAATAATGAAAAATGCCATTGCAAATTAGAACTAAACTTCCAGAAGAAATCTTATTATTAAACACCTGATGTTCAAGTAATTTTGCATATTTAAATATACGCGCCAGTCATTTGATTCGTTTCTTCACCGCCAGAGGGGCGCTCTGTCGGCCACCTAGCCGCGATGCGTATTCGGGTATCGGCCATATTGAATTAACGCGTGCTTTATTCGTCAAACGTCAAACGTAATCACGTAATTGTGGATAATTTTCACTGTAATGTAATTAATCCAATGGATTATGAACTTTCTAAGACATATTTTCTTCGATATTATCCAAAAATTGTATAAGCAGAAACGATATTTTTTAAGAAATATCGTATTACATGTGGCGATTCTATTTCAGTATGAAATGGTGTCTTAATCTTTAAAGTCTTATTTAAACACAATTTGAATTTGACCAATCACAGGGCCTACACCGTCCAGACGCTGGAGTAATAATATTATCAGATTATCAAAAATAAACAAACTGAAAGCCAAATTTGATAATCATGCGGTCATTGACTTCACTCGTGGCGAGCCTGCGCTTGTGACTGCCCGTCTGTTTGCCAGTCATCATCGTGCTTCGTGTCGTGCCTAGCAGCATCGTTTAGCGCAAAGTTTCCCAACCTTATCTGTTTCAAAAGTATACAATTAACTTTGAAGGATTTTAAAAATACTCTGCTCTGTTGCTATAGAAGAATCTACCGACATTACTGAAATATACAACAATGCACAGTTGATATTTTTCGTAAGTTACTTAGATGATGAAAATTGCATATTTCGAAAGGAACTGCTCGGTTTTATTGCTCTAAAATATTTATACAACAAGTGACAAACTTTGCGAAAATCTTATCTTCTTCACAAGAACTACGTCCGTTAAGGGATACGGACAAACTTTTAAGAGACAAATTAAATACATTGATATTTATTATATTCTTTTCCCATATTTCGAAGGCTTTTCAAACAACGTCATTTACAAAAAAAAAAAATTCTATGTCTTAAAGTCGAATAACCTTCTCTACAAAAAAAAATACATACTATTAATAATTATTAGAGAATAAAACAACGTTATCTCCAAAAAAAAAACATTCAGAAATGTATTAATTATTATTGGTATGCCTTTTTGTAGATAATGTTGTTTGACTTTAAACCCTCAAATTTATATTCTTATTACATAATATTCAAATTTATAAAAAAAAAATTATAATTAAGCTGATAGAACCTTTTATTTTCAGAGTGACATATTCACACATTTGAATAAGTTACACCCAGCCGTGACCAAGCGCCAGGGACAGTGGAAGGAGGTGGAGGTCATGTGGGAGAACTTCACCTCCACAATAACCCGCTATCCCGAAGGTCAGCTGAAAATAGCCGAGTACATGGGAGTGCTGTGCGCCCTGGTACACCAAGCCAATTGCCTCATGCTCTCCGTTCTGAGAAATTGCACATTTAATCCACTGAACAGACCTCGACTGCTGGGTTCAGGTTGATAATCAATTGTATTTTATTTCTCCCCTTATTATAAATGATAAATATGTGCACACAAGACGAAAATACGCCGAGAATATGATGTCAGTTGAAGTCATATACACCAATAACCATCTTCACACAAGCTTTCACACTTTTCGTTTTTCATGTCATGGTGTACATGGCTACTACAACTCTGCCGTCATAGCAAAAAGGCGACTGTAAATTTTCGTTGGTCTCATTCTGATATACTAGACCAAGGGTGGCCAACCTTTTCAGCAGCCGGGCCATATTTTAGAAATGAGATTTCCTAATGGGCCGTACTAGAGGTGAGTCGTACTAGCTCATCTTGATACTTGGAACAACTGGTATAAGTATGAATAAATACCTAGTCCAAATATGTACCTGTTCGCTAGTATTTCGCACTTGTACTTTCTTTTACAAGTAATGGTATGCCGAAAGCAACTATTGTATGGGGTATTGCTCACTCAGTACTCGATTCCCCAAAATATTTTTTCGAATCCAAGGGGAGGGGTTTTTTTTATTAGAGAATTTCTAATAAAAGTACCCACAAAACTTTCTGAGTGCATTTCCAGTGTATGATTCCCCACATTTTCTTCATGTCCTCTGGTGCATTTACTTTGCGGATATTTAGGTTGAGGAACGCTCTTCTCAGCGTCTTGCGGCTGGCGAGTATTGCGCATACGGGACGCAAAAGACGTCCAAGACTTGAAAGAATCGCAGTACTCGCAAGAAGCGCAAGAAGCGCAAGACGCGCAATACTTGCAATACAGATAGTTGAATCAATGTACTGAGAAACTTCGATATACGAGATATGATACGAACGTTGGAATGTTTTTTTGGTGATTTTATGTACACTAAAAGAAAAAAATGCGTGTATATGCTCCGCAAGCCACAAGTAGACTCCCAGCGGGCTGCGGGTTGGCCACCCTTGTACTAGACCAGAGGTTCCCAAACTTTTTTGCCCCGTAGACCACTTGCCAAATATTTTTTTTTCCGTAGACCCCCTGCCTGTCGAATATTGAATTTTCCTAAAACTATTAACGTCCCATGTGATAATCATTTATTTTTTTAGTAAAAATATTCCCTTCCCTTGCCTGTCCAACAACCGGGTGGCGGTATAGTTCCTCTGTCTTTACATTGTGCAGACAGGGGCACCCTTGTGAGGTATTACACCAAATGAAAATGAAGCAGGATAAGCAACGGGAATTTCTTTCTGTAGCTGGTCCTACAGAACTGCCCCTTAAGTTCTTTGTCAGTGCTTATTCCGGCCAGTTCTTCTTGTCACATGATATCCCATTCAAATCAAAATGTCTTCAAACTTAGTTGCATTTAAATATTGAACGTCATTATTACCCTGGCCGTTTTTCAAAAATAAGTTGGGAAACTAGGAAAATTCGCGGCTTCCAATGTGCAATTTTTTGCTTGAATATATTAATTCTGACGAGAAAAGGAACGTAGACTCTATTTATATACCTCAATTAACAACTTTACGAAATATAAACATACAAATATCGAATAAGTAATTTCTCAGTCTATTATATTTGTGTTAGGTCTATTGTTTCATTTACGAAACTCCTAAATGTTGACTTGAGGTAAATGGGGGTCCGCTCGTATGTACCCCCATTTGAATCTCGTGGACCCCCAAATTTTTTTCTCGCTGACATAGACCCCCAGCAAGCCGATATCGACCCCTGGGGGTCTATATAGACCACTTTGGGAACCTCTGTACTAGACCTTTCATGTTTATCAACCTATTATAGTAAAAAAGTACATCAGAATGTGACCATTGAAAATTTCCAACTGCCTTTTTGATTATGACGGTGGAATACCATATTCGTAACTCATTTTTGATCTACTTACGCATTCGTGTAGGTTTTTCAAAAGATGTTGTAAACCCTAAGATTTCATAATATGGCACATAAATATAGACCTCCAAGAGACAAGTTCTGCTGAAATGGAGTTGTATACCGGTTGTTAAATTTTAACAACCTTTTCTAATGGCCTATCATAATTACACTGCTTTTTTAAACCAATATAAGGAGGAATTTTAATTTCTGTTTTCAGTATTCCAAATTAATCTTGTCATGTTTAAGTGCATAGTAAATAAGTATACCTATAATTTGTAGTTAAGTTAATTTAATTCGTGAATTTACATGAGAATCCAATTGACTGAAGATTATATTATAATAATGTTTTTGTAATATTTTTTCGATGCTTAAAACTAAATTTTGTATTTTTGTTGTAGCCGAACTCCTCAACTTGTTTTCAACGATTCTCACGGCTGAGACTTTATTGTCAGATAAATTAGTGGTATGTGGAGCACTCTGGTCGTTAGGGGCAAATCATCACAAGGTCTGAATATATTTATATTAAACACACATAATAATTAAACGTGTTCACAGCTTCGCATGCTTTATCTCCTTACAACTTGTACAAAATAAACGTTTTAGTGTGCGTCATAATATAAATATTATGTATGACGCCCCTAGCTAATGAATCTAAATTGTAATTCAATCTGTCAGACTGTTACAGTTGTAACAAAATATGTAGTTAATTATTACTTACCATGTCGCTTAATTAACCGTGCACTCATTGTCTGGCTACAATAGATTTAAAAAATAATGATTTGTTTAAATATAAACAGTGGTATTTTATAAATTGGACCTGTCAAAACACAATTTGTTTTATTTACAGAGTAAATTGTCTCTGAGAACTGCGGGTCTCACTGCGAAGCTGATGGATTTTCTGCACCGATTGAAATACACATCCAGTGGAAGTTATGAGGATGACCGAGCTATACAAATTGTAACCTACGTTACTAAAGTTATATCTATTACTTGAAATGCATTGAGAAGATTCAACAGGATCGTCGACTTCTAATGCCCTGGTGCAAGATTTAAATTAAAATCTCATTAGATGTAATAAGAAAGTTAATAACTAATCTATTATTCAATTAACTGTTAAATGATCAGAATCTTTTCCCATTCTCTTGATCTGCACAATATTTTGTAGAATATTCTTTTCTAAAAAATATCAAAGCAAAAAACATTACAATATTATTGATTGAGTCATAATTTTTTTTTACATTTTTCTACACAAGTTTTTAGTTAGTATAATTAATAGTGGTCCGTTTGAATTGGGCATAATATAGTGTATTTGATAGAAAGGTTTTATTTTATTTATTTCCTGCACATATGTTACTATAATGACAAGCTAAAATGCAAGCACTGCTATTTTATTTGAATTAAACAAATTTTATTGACTTTCGTCTTGTTATTTTCTTATCTGGCACTATAATATGATTGATAAGAATAAATTTCAGATTAAGCAGGAAAGAAAATGATGATATCTAGGAATAAAGAGAAGTCGTAAATTTATCTTTTTTTTGTAGTTACAAAATGGTAATGGCAGGTAATAGATGCCTCCTTTGATTTTAATGAAAATTTAAAAAAAAATATCTGTTTGTGACAAGAGCTGGATATTTTGAATGAAAGATTGGTGTTAAATAATTGCATTTTTAGGTTTGTTTATTTTAGAAATGTCGATCTTATAAATTGATACATAGCTTATAATATTACACTCTAGAAATACCTTACCGTGTAGGTGAGTGGTTTATTTGCCGTGTAGGTAGGAAAATTATCGGCTACAAGTTTGTAGCTAGTCAATGTTTGAGTTTTGTTATTGAGCGTATTCGTAGTTAAAAACTGGTAAATAGAAACTCCCTAAATAGTGAAAGACGTAAACCACCTAACTTTGCAAATCAAGTTAAATAATTATGTAGCTTAAATAATTTAATATCGATAATCCGGCTTCCTGGTTTACGTTTGAAAGCCGCGCCTGTCATTCGGTAATGTTCTGTCATCCTATACAAATCTTCAGTTGTATTGTTCGTGTTGAGGTGTTTAGTGCGTTCTCGTGAACTGTCAGTTTTGTGTGTTTTTGTGACACGAGGTTCAGCATGGCGACAGCCGCCAAGCGGTTTCCTCCCAGGAAATACTCCGTGTCGCCATTTTATGACAGTTCCATCGCAAATGTAAGTCCAAAATTGGCAAGTTACTTTATTTAGGTTATCTGCGGTCGAAGCGAAAGCTCCTGTCATTCTCAGATAACTTGTCTAGCAGATCCGAAAGTCAATGTTTTGTTTTTTTATCTGGTGGGTGTTCAATAAATTGTATACATTGTGTAGCTCTATGACAACAGGGCAGTTTGTTGCATTACTTTGTTTATAAATAAGTTTCTCTCAGCGCCGCTTGGCGCATTCCTTTCCCGTGCGATATTATTTCACCACTTCCTGATTCCTGTCCCGCGTCCTGTTGGTAGTTTATTTTATACTTAATTTTCTACCTATTTTTTTAAATTCTATTTATCCGTCATGGCTTTAAGGGATGGTCAACAAATAATAGGTCTTAGAATAATTAAATTGGGATTGATTTTCTTGAATAAGTAGGTAGGTACAAAATTTAACTTTTTTTATAATGTACCTACCTATCCAATAATTTTGATTCGCAATACTACCTACGTATCTAATCTATGCCATCATGTTTTATTTATCAATTAAAAATATATTTGTTACTAGGTACTTCGCAACTCCTAGGTACCTAAAGCAGTACCAACTTATTGATAAAATTAAAATATGTATAAATAATGTATTTTATCCAATATAATAAGACTTATTGGAACCCTTTTCAAATTACTATTGTTCAGTATTATGCTGTATATAATTTACCAATAGGTAGGTGGTAGATAGGAGGTAGGTAGGTACCACCATAATACTTTTTTGTATCTAAATTTTGAATTTGCATGTCTAAACATTAAAAAAATTGCCTCATATCTACATTTTGTAATTTGGAAACAATAAACCTAAAATGTTATCTGTGTTTCAATGTACGATCGACTTCATTGAGTTCATCTTTCCATAATTTAGCAAAACTAACTATCCAATTTTAATGGCGGACCTAGAAAAATTAAAACTTGAAAATTATTTGTGAATGCATGCAAATCTAGGAAGCGGCAATTAACCGACTTCCCGATACCTGATCGAGCTGTTGACAATGCATTCTATCAACTTTTGATGACAATCACATACACACTCTCTGCATTTATCTGAAATCGGGTGACATTACTGCAGTTAATATACAAATTAAATGTCGGTCCTACCCGATCGGCATTTGGAAAGGCTGTTAGCGCGGTAGGCTCCAGTCGCTGCCAAGGAAGGTACAATCCCCAGTCAAATCATTTTTATTTTAAAGTTTTAAAATAGACGGTAGGTATCATAGTAAAAATTTTGATTTTTACCGGTTGATTTTTTAACTATGTACAGGGTTTTCCAATAAGAGGTGTTATTTTGAATAGCCCGCTATTTCGGTAGATGTTACTTTTGAAGCTGTCATTTTTTGACATTTGACAAGTAGAAACTACGTCATTAATAAAAATGGAACGATACACGCTTCAACGACGCATTGAAATGATTAAAATTCACTTGAGTGAATCAAATACAAATCATCTTGAGTGATGAGGCCCATTTCCACCTCGGTGGTTTCGTCAACAAGCAAAATTGTCGCATCTGGGGCTTGGAAAACCCAAGAGTTATTGTTGAAAAGCCTCTCTATCCTCAACGTGTGACTGTTTGGTGCGGTTTATGGTCCGGCGGAGTCATTGGACCTTACTTTTTCGAAAATGAGGCTGGAGCAATAGTTCCGGTGAATGGATTGCGCTATCGAGAGATGATTAATGATTTTTTATGGCCGGAATTGGATGGCATTAATCTGGACAACGTTTACTTTCAACAAGACGGCGCTACGTGCCATACAAGCAACGAAACTATTGATCTTTTACGATTGAATATCAAAATAACACCTCTTATTGGAAAACCCCGTATTATGTACATTTGTAATATACCTATTCTGGTATAAGTTAGAAGGTAATATTGATTTAAACAATAATAATAATAATGGACTGGATTAGTAGGTACCTACCAACTTTTATCAGTGAAAAAGCACGAGTTTCGACAATAAAACTATTTATTATCTGTATGAAACGCACTAGATGCCTACTAATATTTTAAACAATAGAAATTTAGTTGCATGGAGACCAATTATTCATTTGTTGTATTTGTAAAGTCAAATAATTTATTTGTGGTCTTTTAACGTCTATGCAAAGATTATGTTAAAAATTAAACGGTACCTACATTGCGATTTATTGTAACCAATCTATTTCAAATGATTATTGTGGTGATGATTATTAATGGTATTAAATTTAAGATATTATATAAGTACAAAGTAGGTAAAAACATGTAGGTAGTGCAGCCAAAACTTTACACTTTTTTATGTTTTTTTTTCATACATTGTATCAATATTATGAAGTAATGCAAGTCATACAAGCAAGCTTAATAATTAATAGCCACAAAAACAATTTAAGTGTTGACACGCATTTAATACTAATATACATTTTTTAAATAACACTTCGATTCAATATAATTACTATAGAAGTTATCTATTTAAGTCGAGGGAGATGTAAAATACTGACTTAATTTTTTTATCAAAGTTTCAAATTTTTCCCGCGTTTTGACAAACTGTCATGTTTTTTGACGTGTGTGTATTGAACCAATACCTCCTAGAACAACTAAGGCCAGGACACTGAATCAAGATGGCCGCCGCTAAAGGCTGATGAGCATGGATTAATAAATCTAATTAGATGCCAATTATGGTAAAATAGTGATCTGAAGAGAGATTATATTATACTAAATACACACTGAAGTGCAAAAAACATAGGTACATATACACTGGGAAAATTGTAGTGACGGGTAAAAAAGGAAAAGAAAAATTCTTAGTAAAAATCTTTAATTTCCTTTGTTAAAAATGCAACATTTCTAAGTACAGTACTTATAATAATTAGTAGTAAGTAGGTACTTATAATAATTATAAAAGGTATTAAAAAAAGAATTTTTTAGAAGTCTAAGAGCTAGTTGTTTTATAGAATTTAAACATTTCAGCAAATTTCAATGTATGTTTTCATGAAAGTTCTATTTAAATTCTGTTATTATATCAATATGGACAATTTGTTTCACATAACAGAACTTGAGTAGAACTTTGACAGAACTAACTTTGAAATTTGATGAATAGTTCATGTTCTGTGAAACAACTAGTCCTAAGAAATAAAGTAAATAGAAACAAAATGAATAATTGATAGCATTTAATAATGAAATTAGATTATAATGATATGTGTGGGAATATGTATAATATGAATGTTGTGTGTGTTGGTGGATATGGTAGACGCTGAGATTGTAGAGCAGTCTGCTGCAGCTGCTGGAGGCTGGCTGCTGGGGGCTGGCTGCTGTATGGCTGGCGGGTGCATCTGAAAATAATAACAACTAAAGTAGTACACATATAAGTAGTAGGGGTATATTGTTTTGACATGTTGAATGTTGATGAGGGAATGATGTGCTTGGATATATCAATCAGTCAAGAATATTTTTTTTTACTGTGTAGATTTTGCGACTTTTCACTACTTTTTTGGTGGTATCATTTCTTTTTTTAACATAATTATTTAACAATGAATTTGTAGATGATCTGATTAAATGGTGCAAAATAATATTTGATGAATGTCCAGCGGGACAATTAAAATCTGTTAGGAAAAAATCTCTATCGTTGATAGCATCAATTGTCAATTGTAATACTAATTCACGCTGGTTATTGTAATCTAAAAACATTTTTTCTAGTTTGGTTGATAAAAGCTTTTGAACGGTCACATAGTTATGAATGACGGCATTGACGATGTCAGGGTGAGGACATAATAAACCACCTCGATCCATATTCCTTATTAGAGAGTAACTACAATCTGTGTCTAACATTTTATCGACAGTGATGGAATTGGAACATGTTGTACATTTAAGTTTCTTTAAAACGGTTCGGGCACAATAACCTGCGAGATATGTAAGAACAGGGAGACTGGCTTCTGCTTGCTGGAAATCTTTCTCAGTAAATGTTTTATATAAACCAGAAAAAGATAAATTCGGTTGCTTATTTGAACTGGTACAGGCCTGGGGTTCAGTTTCAAGTTCACAATCAATAATGTCAATCTGTATACGGCCATATGCAGACGAAGACAACGTCAAAGGTAGCAGATCTTGTATCCTCAACTTTGACTCCACTTCAAATATTTGTCTGATTGATATTAAATATTGTGAACCCGCCATAGTTCTATACTTACCAAACCTAGCTTCTAATGCATCTGTTTGAATTTTGCCCGGAAGAAAATATTTAAACTTTAAAGTATTTATACAATATTCAGCCATTTCTAAAAGACCACGGGTTGTATGTGTAATAGCTAAGTGAGTTTCTCTTGTCAATGAATTAAAATGATTATTTGAAGCTTTCCATGAATCTAACCATTTAATAATTTTTTCTAAAAATGCTACATTTTCTTCACCAGGTTTAAGAGAAAGTGGTTGTTGAAGGGGATTTCTAAATCGTATTCCCTTGAATGGAGTTTTTACATTGACAATATCCCACCACGTGCGAATTAAATATATGAAATCAGCAGTTGTTGCATAATGGGGAATATTATGTCGCTCACCTAGAATCATCAATGCCTGTTGAACAAATTCATTAAACACATTTTGAACAAGCTTCACGTTTTGTCTTTCAAAAGAACTTGGGCAAAGAGATTTCATTGTTAATCCATAAGCAAACTTGACTAAATTTTTACATTCTAATTCATGAAGTCGTTTTATGGAAGAAAACGCAGCTACTGATTCAGACGTATGATCGTGGAAGTCTGGAAACGATAAAACTTGTTGATTGTCTTTCTGATTAATCCAATTATTTCTTATACATTTGAATATGTGGACGGAATCTAAAATATAAAATAAAGGTAAACTTTCATTGGATGGATGACAGTAGACAGTTTTCAGTTGCGGGGGAGTGCTGAAAGACATCATAGCTTTTCTATTAATGGAATTATTATCACTAACTACGCACAAAACATTAAAACCTATCTTTTGAAGACCCATTATAATTTTTTTAGTAACAGTAAATAATTGTGCTGCATTCATAGTTTTAACGGGGAGTATGTGGACTACTTCTTTATATGAAGAGAGTAAGCTTTGAATCATAAAGACATGGGCAGTAGTAGCTGCATTTTCACTATTGTAAGCTATTCCCAAAATGCTGCCTCCGCTGTAATCTAAATATGGCTTTATGTGAATTTCATCTATCATCAATGTTACATTCAAATCACTTTTCGTTAACAAACTAAATTTATGTTTAATAAATGACAAAAAATTACTGTCACTCTGTTCATTTAGCGGGTTTGTTTGAAACTTGGAGCAAACTCTTTTCAAAGTTCTAGGATGGGGAAACGTTAGATGATCTGAGCCTCGTAGGAATTTATATGAATGGGGTGAAATAGAATACAGAATGCTACTGAAGACTACAAAACATGGTGAATATCTTAAAGCCCCTGATTTTCGATTTAATAATTGTAACTGTTCTGTTAAAAATTGAATTTTTTTTTGCTTTTTGGTGTCATCTGCAAATAAGTTATCAATTTCACTTAGTAAATGGACCACAGTTTCTAATACAGTATCTATAGAATTGTCAGAAACATTTTTGAAGGACTGAATCGATAATAAAATAGTATTAAGTTCATTGTAATTGTTTATTTGCTGGGGAAATATTTTTTCACCTAATTGTGTTAATTCTATGCATTCAACAAATAAACTCAATTGTAAATTTATATCGACAACGGCAGATGCAATGACTTTTGGAAATGGAGTTGAGGCAAGATAAAAAAAAACTACGGAACTTTCTCTTTTCACAGTAATACAATCAGTTGGGAAGTTATTTTTGTCAATGCAACCTAAAAATTCATCAAAAGTTGAAAAATGGTTCAGAGATTCAAATACTGCATTAGAAACTATGCTCTTTTCTACTGCTATTTGTAAATTGAGAAGTTCTTTCCTGCTTTTCCTTGCGTCCACACTTTCTCGGGCTGATGTTGGAGTTGCCGACAGGTAGGCTGGACAATTTGGCAGAATTGATGGGACGGCTCCTGGAGCAAGTTTCACTCTCTTATAATTCATTATACATTGCTCTCCAGTTTCTATATTGGTGTGGACACTGGCTGAAATTATGTCTTCCTTTCTAAAATGCAGCTCGCAAACCTGAAAAGTTATTACTTTAATGTTAATTTATGTTTAAATGTTTATTTATAAATGAACCTCATTCTTCCACCAGATGTCTTAAGATATATTAAATTACAGCAATTTTGGCAGCATACCATAAATGTCAATCTCTTTCTAAACTTCATCAATCAACATGCATTCAATTTTACTTGTACATATAATATAGGTACATATTACACAATGCATGACAATTAATAGATTTTAATTACACATAGTACCCTTCTACAAAATAGTGTTAATTAGCCGTTCAATATTAAATATCTAGGCACTAGATTGAAACATTGCGATTTTTCATTTTGTTGTCTTTTATTACAGCAAAAAGCTGTAAAAACCGATATTACTATACGAAATTCGACAACAACGTTAATAAACACTTTTTAATATCAAAATAATATGAATACGATCTGTAAACATCACATTTGCCCATAGCAGTTGCACGTTTTTTATATACATTATTGAGGTTATGTACAAAATCGAATTGTCGATGTTATTGTAAGGCGCTGTTTTTGAAATAAAAATAAGCACATTTCACTTACCGTTGAATATTTCGTTGGAATAAAATCTCGATGAATAGCCTTAACCCATTTTTGACGTAAAATAACTTCATTCGGAAACTTGAAAGTGTGACGTTTTGGTCCGCTATCGTAATTTCCTTTGCAACGCGGAACAACGCACTTGTTAACCATTTTAAAAATTGAAAACACTTCTGTAGATAATAAATATATAAAGTCGCTAAAAGGTTTTAGCTTAACGCTTCTAATTTATAGTTTTTTTCGCTAAAATCAAGACGCACGCGCTGCGGTGTAAGCAATAATAGCCCATAGACGTGGGTGAAGTGAGTCAAAATGTATGAATCTGACGTTTCAAGCCGCCAACGTTCAGCCTCCTAGAAGATTAATTGCCGCCAGAGGCGCAAACTGAGTCTAGGCCTTAGTTGTTCTAGGAGGTTTTGATTGAACGTGGCCAGCGATTCTAAAAGTTTACCTACATTTTAATAAATTCATGCGTCTTCATATAATCATAAATATATCTACATACGCTGAATAGATAATGCACGCACACCTTCAAATGGAACTCTTACCCCGCTGTCCCACGGGTCGGTCTGTGGCGGGACAACATCTGCCCGGGCCCCTCTAGTTTTCTATATAATTTAATTGTTTGCTTTACATTACTTAACTCACTAGGTGTAACTTGTACTGGCGTAGGTGACAGGAGTGCACAGTAAAATTATAGAGAATTGAAATGTTATTGACAGATTAACTTTAGATAAATATGTGAAGGAGGTGAATTATTTAAGTATTTAGTGTAAAAGAAGACAAAAAGTGTTACATTTTTAGACAAATGGTTATAAAGACGATTAAATGATTAAATAATGTGTATACAAATAAAATAATATTTAGTGAAAATATTGGACAGCACTACAGTAGAACCCCGTTAAAAAAAATGTCCTGGGAAAAAAATTACCTACGAAATGTTTTGTTTAATTCGTAATCCGTAATTTATTTTTGTCCGCGCACGAAAATTTGTTCGTGTAATTTAAAAAAAATCGTTTTTTCCGAAAATAAATCATATAATATCGTAAATCTGAAACTGACAGCCGCGGCCTTGGCGGTAAAATGCCCATTTACGCGGTTATACATCGCCCTGATTTATATTATTTTTTTGTAAATCTTAATCGATTTACACTGGAATATTTATATACATATATTTAAATTTCGTATTTTTCGAATATCTGAATGAAGGGATGGCAGGCAGCCTGAGCGTAATCGACCGAGAAAATTCGATTTATTTATTGATAGCCGTATTGTTACGTATTTACTTTGAATATCTACATTTCAAGGCCCTTGATCCGGAGGGGGAGGATTAATTTCGTAGGAATTCTATAGATATTTTTAAATACCTTAAAAAATAATAAAGGGATAAATTTTTTCAATGCAAACCGATTACCGAATAATTTTCTAGGATTATCTAAATTATAGAGTATGTAATGTAATAAAACAACTTCGATATTGCACAAAACTCTCGTTTGGATTGTATCGACAAAAAACTCAATTTGCGTTACCTCCTTCGGTACGGAAGGGTTAAAGAGTGAGAGCTCAGAACGCACATTATGGCACAAAAAGTAACTCTACATTTTTATTATGTATGATGTTGATGTAAGAGGTGTAAATAAATATAATGAGGTCATTAATATTATTTAAATATCTACTGGCTTTATTTATACCCAGTTTCCTTTTGCAATAGAGATAATTATTATAATTACCTGTATACATATAGTGTATATCCAACGATCGATAGAGAATTCACCAGATTGGTCTTTGCAATATATACTTTTTTATGTGAGTTCCTACCGAATCAGAGTCCCAATTGCTCCCAATGGAACCAGTGAGAATGGAATATGTTGTGAGGATGGAGGTATTGGGGAGGGGAATGAGATTAGGAAGTGGAAGTTGGGGAAGCACCTGACTATTCAGATCTAGTCACAAATCTCGGCTAAAGTCATTTCAAGCAAAATTGACTATGAGCTAAGGATCGTATCACTCAACCACGGTCGTACCTAAACCAGTTCCTGGTTATGTTTACTGTGAAAATTTGATAATTAAATATTTTTCTCTCTCATCTCCAGTGTTCTTCCTCCTATCCCATTCGAGTCGGGGATCTGTGCTTCCAATCGTCACTAGGCCCAACCTTTCCTCGCACAGTCTCTCGACTCATTCATATAATTTCATCATGTAATTTATTCATATAATGTAATTTATTCATACAATGTAATTTATTCATATAATGTAATTTATTCATATAATGTCATTTATTCATATAATGTCATTTATTCATTTAATGTAATTTATTCATATAATGTAATTTAATATTAATTTATTATTTAAATACATTAACTCCACTACATCGAATGAAGGGATGATGTGTGGAGTGAGAGAGAGGGGGGGGTGGGTAAGAATCTGGAGGTCTGATAACCCGGCTGGAGAGGTCGAGATGTCTCCTCAAACCAGCCTCTCCCGATCGGTGATCTCCCTCAGCCACGCAGCTAGTGGACAGGGCATCCTCAACACACCTCATCCGTTGAACCCGGAGACCCTTGGTAAATTACAAAACTTAGCGAACCACTCGGGGTGACCTTGGCAGACGACGTGTTGGTTATCCAATAAATGGTTCCCGGGGTGGCTGTACATATTCAGCACGATTCACTTATTTCAGCATAAACGTTCCTTACTTTTTCTTTGTTTCTGGAATGTCCCTAATTCATGAGATTAGGTTAGGTTAGGCTATGTTAGGTAAGATTAGGTTAGGTTTATGTTAAGTTATGTGAGGTTAAGTAAGATTAACTTAGATAAGGCATTCTTAGTACAGGCGTACCGTTGTCAGATGCGTTATTATAGCTCCTTCTCTCTCGTAAACGAAACATGTTATAGAAGGAGAGATTACAACGGTCCTCAAACTCTATATATATATCATACTAGCTATAAGTCCCCGGCATTGTCCGGGTTTTATGCAAAATTTTCGGATATGCAGTAATTTTACTCTCATTTTTAAAGTGAAGTGCGCAAAATTTCATAAGGATTATCAAAATTCTGCTTTGGGGTGGGTTTTTTTAAAAATCTATATAAACAGTGACCTTCTTCTTGTGTTGAAGGTAAAGTGTGCAAAATTTCATCAATATCGGAATAACGCCGTAGATTTGTATAAAAATCAAACTATTACTATACCAACTATACTATTTTATGACGCATTTCGTGACACCGTCAAGTCACGTAGTGTGCATTAAAAAATAAAACATAACATTATGCAAAAATATGTAACCTTTTTACTGTTTTTAGGTGACTAAAGGTGAAAAGCAGCAACTGAATGACACGGATCAAAATGTGAAACATGTTAACACGTTCCTTCGCTGCTGCACTTTTGTAAGTTCTATTATTTTTATATATACATATTTTTTTAATTTATTTATTATTTAACATTATAAATTATAACAATATGCAGACTTATATATATATAATTTTTTCGTTATTATTCTATTTCTCCATAAGTTGAGCTCCAGGAGCTCGTGTTTATGGGAGGAGTCTTTAAATTTAGTTCTAATGATTTTTTAAACAATAATCAAAAACTTTTGAAATAAATACAAACATAATATTAACATAGGTACACAAATTAGAAAATTGTGTTTTTAAAGATAATTAAAATAATATATCTTTTTACAGATTAAGTAAGCGTGAGGAAATTAAGGGTACAATATATCAAGAAAAATTTAGAAAAATAGTTTTTTTTAAAGACAATCAAATTAATATATATTTTTTACAGATTGAGTAAGTGTAAGAAAATTAGGGGTACCTACAATATATCATTATCCAATTTGAGGGACTTAATTAACTTTTTGAATTGTTCATAATTCACAGTTTCGGTTACACTAATTTTATTTTTGGACAATAATATATTGTACCATCTCACACCTAAATACGAATAGTGGTGCTGAGCCGTGGTCGTTCTAAGCATAGGAATGGCTATTAAGCCATTAGTTTTGAATCTATTGCTTATGCTATCTGAGGGGTGAATTTTATAAATAAAATATTCTTTATAAATTTGATATAAGGCGATTCTCTTATACAATTCTGTGATAGATGGTACATTAAATTCCTGAAATATCTCTAAAGTAGGGGAGTCATATGGTTTTCTAAGGATGATTTTTATAATTATTCTTTGAATTGTAATTATGGGCTGTAAAGAAGCCTTAAAAGCCCCTCCCCACCCAATAATCCCGTACTGCAATAAGGACTGAATTAATGTATAATAGACAATTTTGATAGTTTTCTTATTTAAAATATTTCGTATATTATAGAAAATATAGATAAGTTTTCTTATTCTTTCAACAGTGAGATTAATATGGTCTTTCCATCTAACATTTTTATCTATTAAGATACCAAGATATTTTATATTGGATTTATGATTTAGTTTCGCGCAGTCCGTATTACATGTACCGTCATGTACACAATTTTTAGAATGAATTGTTATGTTAATTAGGTTATTTGGCACATCTTCTTGTAGAGTGAAAGGAATACAATATGTTTTTTCTGTGTTGAGTGATAATAAATTGTCATCGAACCAATTTTTTATAACCTTCATATCCTGATTCGCTTCATTGGTAATTTCGTTCCATGTCTTTTTTTCGATAATTATTGCAGTGTCGTCAGCAAAGGATATAAGTTTACCATTAAGTGATAATTTAAACATATGGTTAACGTAAATTATAAATAAAATTGTTCCAATAACAGTCCCTTGGGGAATTCCAAATTCTAAAGTTTCAACTACGCTAAGTGAGTTATTTAATTTTACTTCTTGGTTTCTTTGAGTTAGATAGCTTTGCAGCCAATACCTTACCTTACCAATAATACCTATATCATTTAATTTATTAATTAGTTTTGTATGGGAGATACTATCAAAAGCCTTACGTAAATCAATGAAAATGCCAAGGCATTTTTTTTTATCTAATGCACGGTATATAGTTGAAGTTAGTTCTGCAATGGCATCATGAGTGCCTAGTTTCTCTCTAAATCCAAATTGGCTAGGACTAATTATTTTATTATTTTCAATATAGTATAAAAGTTGCTTTTTTACGATCTTTTCGAAAATTTTTGCAATGTTTGAGACAACAGATATGGGTCGATAATTTGATATTTCTTCAGGGCTGCCAGATTTAATAAGGGGTGTTACAATAGATTTTTTATAAAAGGAGGGGAATATTCCACTATTTAAACTAATATTTATAATGTGTGTAATTGGAATGCTTAATAATTCATTATAATTTTTCAATATTTCTACTGTGACTCCAGCAAACCCTGGTGCAGATGCACCTTTTAATTCACTAATAATATTTTTTATGTCATCTGTTGTTACCGGTTTGAAAACTGACCGATTATTTTGTTTGTGACAGTCCTTTTCGAAATTATCTATTTTATAATTTTCATCGATCCGTGTAGCTAAATTTTGTCCGACGTTAGCGAAATATTTATTGAAGGCATTAGCACATTTTGTCGGTTCCATTAGGGCATTAATAGAATTTTTTCCGATATTAATTTTTTTAATTTGAGTTTTTTTGTTTTTTCTACTATTTATTTCATTTATTGTTTTCCATATATGTTTTACATTTTGTTTAGCCACATCAATTTCATTTTTTGTAAAAGTTTTCTGTAGTTGTTTTTAGTAAACAGGTTAATTTGTTCCTAAATTTTTTATAATCTGCGTATATTTTTTTATCTAAGGGAAATTTCTTTGTCAAGCGATATAACTCTTCTTTAGCCCAGCTACACTACTCGCGAACTTGATCGAAGTTGACCGAATACGATAGTGTGGGCACGAACTTCGCTTCGCTTCGGGCAACTTCGCTTCGCTTCGCCCGACTTCCGATTGTTGTCGGTAAATGCGCCCGAGTCAAAGGACTCGAAGCGTCACGGCATAAATAAACCAATCACTGACTGGTTGGACTGAGTTACTCGCGAAGTTGCACGAGTGTGTGGGCACGCACTTCGAACTTCGGCTAACTTCGTCGAGGACTTCGTCGAAGCGTCGAAGCGAGTAGTGTAGCTGACACTAATAGACACGATTTAATTTACATACATTTTTTTAAGGATATTTATTTATTGATCTTAAGTTAGCTCACATCGTTGTGTCTGCTAATAATTACAGACATATATTTATATGAAAATTAACATTACTAGACAAACATAATACATCATTAAATATTTTAAATTTAATATACAAAAAAAACACGAACCAAACATGGATGCTTAAAAAAAAATCTTATTTTTAATCACGATTTTAATCTAAAGTTGAACGGCCTGGTACATAAGAGATTTCTGGGTGCTTGATTTCTTCCTTGTGCGCAATCTAATTTTCTTTGTATTTCTCATCTCATGTCCATGTATCTAGAGCCGGCCTCACGCCGCGGAAATTTTGCCAGGATTCGCCAGGGCGCCAAGGAGCTGATAAAACTAACACCTAACAGCCCCAACACATCGCCCTTGAGATTGTTTTTCACCAAAATGACGCTACACAAAAATAAAAATCATCCGAATATTATTGATTACAGTGATCACCTACCTACGCATCTATTGGTTTTGATAATATTAATATTTGATTTTAGAATAATAACTTAAGTAGGGTCTCCTGTCAAATTATTTCAAAACATCGGACAAAATGACGGCCTCCGTGATCGAGGGGTAAGGCTTTCGTTTAGCAAGCTGGAGGTCACGGTTTCAAATCCCGGCGTGCGCAAGTAAATTTTATTTGATTACTTGTGTTATTTCACAAATTACTCATTAAAAATATATAGGAAGATACTATCAGTATCGCCCTGGTAGACCGCCATCTAGAATTGAAACGTTGCTTTAAATGGCTTTGGCCGTGTTTGGTGACAAGATATGAATGTCCAGGTTATCCCCCACCTTCCTATTACCCATCTCCTTCCCTTCCTCTATAACATCAGACTCACAACATACTAATTGGGGATGCCATAGTCTCACTGGCTCAAGACTTTTGGGAGCAGTTGGAACTCTTGTACAGTTTCGCATAAAACAAAAACTAAATTGAGTCGGGGACATAGCGTTTTTGTTTTCCATCAGCCACGAAAAACTAAAACATTGCTGCCCTGCCCCAGTTTTCATGTTTGCACAAATATTTGAGGCAAAACCTTTTTTGGAATTATTGATTTGGTTTTCACTTATTTTATGATCTTGGTCATATTTAGTTCAGATTATAAAAAAAATAAAATAAATTATTAGTCGACATTTTAAAATAGTTTCAAAATTAAAAGAAGAAAAAACTTTTCAATAATATTTATTCGCAAAAAGGTACATGAACATGAACCCAAAAAATAGGTTCCTCCAAGTGACCTCCAACTCTCAGACCGCTCTAACAAAAACTACGGAATCCGATCTACACGCACCGCTTATCGCGTTCTAATGGCGGACCAAGTTTCGACGAGTGATTAATACGTAATAGCGCCTCTAATTATATAGCTCTAGCCTACATATTAGGAATAATTTAATGTGGTAAAGGTCATAATAATCATCAAGGCAACATAATAATATAGGCTAATTTCAAAAGCACATTTTTAAATAAATGCCTACTTATACCCTACTTCTAACGCGACTTAAATTTGTTTAAAATAGTCCCAGCTAGAGTTCGTACGGACGTCATCGACGTTCGTCCTCTTCCTTTTCATGCGTCTTGTTTGAAGACAAGAAATACATAAGTTACTAGAACGATGACGTCACGCAAGATTTCTCGCTGGAACTGGTATTTACATTAGATTAACATTATTCAGAACGTTTAGAAACTCGTTATTTCTAACAGCCAAATAAACAAAATAAAACATCATACAAGAAGAAAAAGAACCTAACCTAAGAAACAACTCGATTAATGATAATTATTTTTAGTTTTATGTTGCTCAGTCTTCGGAAGTCACAACGCGCGCCGTTTAAAAAAAACAGACATTTTGGGTGAGTCGAAGATCACTCGAATTATTATCAACCAAACAATTTTAAATTTGATAAAGAAAAACGACATCAAATATTTGTACTATTTATTTTGTCTGAAACAAATACATGAGATTTAAAGTTTTTAAACATAAGATAACAATTTCATCTTCGCGGGTGAGGGAAGCTCTTTCTAATCAAGCACAATGTGACCAATGGGTGTGTAAAAAAAAAGATTTAAGGTTACAGTACCAAAAAAATCGTGATTATATTAACGAATGAGAAGTATTAAGTAGATAAATGATCCACTCAAAGAGTATTACTAATAGAGTTTCAATCTTCTCCGCCTTCTTCTTCTTCATCGAATTCACCCTCCTCTTCAGCGCTGGCCTCCTGGTACTGTTGGTACTCTGAAACCAGATCATTCATGTTACTCTCCGCCTCTGTGAATTCCATCTCGTCCATACCTTCCCCGGTGTACCAATGCAGGAAAGCCTTGCGCCTGAACATGGCTGTGAACTGCTCCGAAACCCTCTTGAAGAGCTCTTGAATCGCAGTGGAGTTCCCGATGAACGTTGCCGACATCTTCAATCCCCTTGGCGGGATATCGCAAACTGCGGTCTTCACATTATTGGGAATCCATTCAGCGAAGTAAGAAGAATTCTTGTTCTGAATATTGAGCATCTGTTCATCTACTTCCCTCATGGACATTCTGCCTCGGAAAATGGCTGCCACGGTGAGGTAGCGACCGTGGCGAGGGTCGCAAGCCGCCATCATGTTCTTGGCATCAAACATTTGCTGGGTTAACTCGGGCACTGTCAATGCGCGGTACTGCTGGCTTCCACGAGAAGTCAAAGGAACGAACCCGGGGATGAAGAAATGAAGTCGGGGGAAAGGTACCATGTTCACGGCCAGCTTCCTCAAATCTGCATTCAGCTGTCCAGGAAAGCGCAGGCAGGTAGTCACGCCAGACATGGTCGCTGAAACCAGATGGTTCAAATCTCCATAAGTGGGAGTTGCAAGCTTCAGAGTTCTGAAGCAAATATCGTACAGAGCTTCGTTGTCAATGCAGAAACATTCATCAGTATTTTCCACCAGCTGATGGACTGACAGAGTTGCATTGTACGGTTCTACAACAGTATCAGATACTTTAGGGGATGGGACAACACTGAAGGTATTCATAATACGATCAGGGTATTCTTCTCTGATCTTGGAGATGAGTAATGTCCCTAGACCAGCGCCGGTGCCACCGCCTAGGGAGTGAGTCATTTGGAAGCCTTGAAGACAGTCGCAGCCTTCAGCTTCTTTGCGTACGACATCGAGCACGGAATCAACCAACTCTGCACCTTCAGTGTAGTGTCCTTTTGCCCAGTTGTTACCAGCTCCAGACTGGCCGAATACAAAGTTATCTGGGCGGAAGATTTGCCCGAACGGCCCAGATCTCACTGAGTCCATAGTGCCAGGCTCCAGATCGACGAGGACGGCTCTAGGGACGTATTTTCCGGCGATGGCTTCATTGTAGTAGACGTTTATGCGCTCGAGCTGCAAGTCAGAGTCTCCGCTGTAGGTGCCTGTTGGTTCAATGCCGTGCTCATCAGATATCACCTCCCAAAACTGTTGAACAAATAAATATATAATTAAGTTCATTTCATTTTTTTACATTAGATCCACACTGAAGGCCCAGAGGAAAAAGATTTCCCTCGTGGCCTATGTCATCTGTGGGGATGCTGTGTGGAGGGATTTTTTAAGGACAGGAAGGAGAGGAAATTATGGGATGGAAAAATGTATGAGGGGTGGGTAGGAATCTAGGTTTCGGTGTATCCAGGAGGTACCGATCCATTTCTCCCTCTGTGGTACAGGGCAATGGATCGATAGAGTCCTATTGGAGAGGTCAAATGGTCCCCCTCAACCAGCGTCTCCCGATACGGCCTGCCCATGCAGTAAGTGGGCATCTGCCGTCAGGATCTGGACAAACCTCACCTCATTAACCCGGGCACCCCTGCTAAGTAACCAAACGTGGCGAACTACTTGGGTAGACATATGGCAGAGGTGTTGGTTATCCAATAAATGATTCCCGGGGCGGCGGTGCCCATACCCGCCTCCCAAATACCGTGAAAACAAGAATTTGCATGAGTTTATTGAATTGATTAATTAATTAAAAAAGAACGCTGTTCAAAATAAGATCAAATTTCTGCGAAAATGTTCTCTGCTTGTGGCATACTTAAACAAACGAGCATTAATGTCGGGTACATGGTTGGACATCAGTTGTGTAAAATTAAAGATACTTTATTGGTAAAAGGGATTGTGTTTCAAGAACGAAAGATATTTCAATTACCTTAGCACCAATTTGGTTCCCGCACTGCCCCGCCTGCATATGCACAATTTCACGCATTTTTAGTTGCTGAGAATTTATTTGAAATACTATAACAACGAATTTTGTCAATGTAACACTAATTTTACATGAAATACAAAGTTATTATATTTTGAAAAGGGAGCCGACAAGAAACCGAATTTGCAGTACAACTGTTTTTTGATTGTGAAAAAAAAACACGAGATAGTTGGTAGATATAATGAACAAAAGCAGCTCGTTGAAATTGGAACGAAACTTACGATATTTATATTACATACAGGTACTTTTTAATTTTCATAATATGTGTTCTTAATCAGTAGGCACCTAAATTTGAATAAATAATGAACCGTTTATTTATTTATTTTTTATTTATTATTTAACATTATAAATGATAACAATATGCAGACTTATATATATATAATTTTTTCGTTATTATTCTATTTCTCCATAAGTTGAGCTCCAGGAGCTCGTGTTTATGGGGAGTCTTTAAATTTAGTTCTAATGATTTTTTAAACAATAATCAAAAACTTTTGAAATAAATACAAACACAATATTAACATAGGTACACAAATTAGAAAATTGTGTTTTTAAAGATAATTAAAATAATACATCTTTTTACAGATTAAGTAAGCGCGAGGAAATTAAGGGTACAATATATCAAGAAAAATTTAGAAAAATAGTTTTTTTAAAGACAATCAAATTAATATATATTTTTTACAGATTGAGTAAGTGTAAGAAAATTAGGGGTACAATATATCATTATCCAATTTGAGTGACTTAATTAACTTTTTGAATTGTTCATAATTCACAGTTTCGGTTACACTAATTTTATTTTTGGACAATAATATATTGTACCATCTCACACCTAAATACGAATAGTGGTGCTGAGCCGTGGTCGTTCTAAGCATAGGAATGGCTATTAAGCCATCAGTTTTGAATCTATTGCTTATGCTATCTGAGGGGTGAATTTTATAAATAAAATATTCTTTATAAATTTGATAAGGCGATTCTCTTATACAATTCTGTGATAGATGGTACATTAAATTCCTGAAATATCTCTAAAGTAGGGGAGTCATATGGTTTTCTAAGGATGATTTTTATAATTATTCTTTGAATTGTAATTATGGGCTGTAAAGAAGCCTTAAAAGCCCCTCCCCACCCAATAATCCCGTACTGCAATAAGGACTGAATTAATGCATAATAGACAATTTTGATAGTTTTCTTATTTAAAATATTTCGTATATTATAGAAAATATAGATAAGTTTTCTTATTCTTTCAACAGTGAGATTAATATGGTCTTTCCATTTAACATTTTTATTTATTAAGATACCAAGATATTTTATATTGGATTTATGATTTAGTTTCGCGCAGTCCGTATTACATGTACCGTCATTTACACAATTTTTAGAATGAATTGTTATGTTAATTAGGTTATTTGGCACATCTTCTTGTAGAGTGAAAGGAATATAATATGTTTTTTATGTGTTGAGTGATAATAAATTGCCATCGAACCAATTTTTTATAACCTTCATATCCTGATTCGCTTCATTGGTAATTTCGTTCCATGTCTTTTTTCGATAATTATTGCAGTGTCGTCAGCAAAGGATATAAGTTTACCATTAAGTGATAATTTAAACATATTGTTAAAGTAAATTGTAAATAAAATTGGTCCAATAACAGTTCCTTGGGGAATTCCAAATTCTAAAGTTTCATCTACGCTAAGTGAGTTATTTAATTTTACTTTTTGGTTTCTTTGAGTTAGATAGCTTTGCAGCCAATACCTTACCTTACCAATAATACCGATATCATTTAATTTATTAATTAGTTTTTTATGGGAGATACTATCAAAAGCCTTACGTAAATCAATGAAAATGCCAAGGCATTTTTTTTTATCTAATGCACGGTATTTAGTTGAAGTTAGTTCTGCAATGGCATCATGAGTGCCTAGTTTCTCTCTAAATCCAAATTGGCTAGGACTAATTATTTTATTATTTTCAATATAGTATAAAAGTTGCTTTTTTACGATCTTTTCGAAAATTTTTGCAATGTTTGAGACAACAGATATGGGTCGATAATTTGATATTTCTTCAGGGCTGCCAGATTTAAAAACGGGTGTTACAATAGATTTTTTATAAACGGAGGGGAATATTCCACTATTTAAACTAATATTTATAATGTGTGTAATTGGAATGCTTAATAATTCATTATAATTTTTCAATATTTCTACTGTGACTCCATCAAACACTGGTGCAGATGCACCTTTTAATTCACTAATAATATTTTTTATGTCATCTGTTATTACCGGTTTGAAAACTGACAAATTATTTTGTTTGTGACAGTCCTTTTCGAAATTATCTATTTTATAATTTTCATCGATCCGTGTAGCTAAATTTTGTCCGACGTTAGCGAAATATTTATTGAAGGCATTAGCACATTTTGTCGGTTCCATTAGGGCATTAATAGAATATTTTCCGATATTAATTTTTTTAATTTGAGTTTTTTTTGTTTTTTCTACTATTTATTTCATTTATTGTTTTCCATATATGTTTTACATTTTGTTTAGCCACATCAATTTCATTTTTGTAAAAGTTTTCTTTAGTTGTTTTTAGTAAACAGGTTAATTTGTTCCTAAATTTTTTATAATCTGTGTATATTTTTTTATCTAAGGTAAATTTCTTTGTCAAGCGATATAACTCTTCTTTTTTTCTAATAGACACGATTAAGCCATGTGAAATCCATGGTTTTATTTTTTTGAATTTTGATTTAATTTTTATAGTTTTAATATCTGTTGATGCTGTAATATAATATATAGTATAATATATTGCATAGTGTATTATCAAAAATATTTGCGCATGTTTCAGCACATGTTGATTCTAATACGGAACGCCATGTTTCTGTTTTTATTTTTAGGCTTAATTTATGATGGTTTAGTGAATTTTTTGTAAAATTATTGCATTTTGAATCAATATGATTATTAATATTAAGTTTTTGTATATAGATGCAAGTGTGATGATCAGTAATATTATTTTTTTAATATTATCGTGTGTAATTTGTCGGTATCTTTAGTGTTACTCCATATGTGATCGATACAAGATGGACGTTGACTTGTAATTTCTCTAGTATATTCATTTATACACAATATGAAATTCATTTCCGTCATATAATTGATAAATTCAGTTTTTATTTTGTTACTATTTTCGTTTGAAACATCTATGTTGAAATCGCCGATTATTTTTATGTTCTGTTTATTTTTTTTTGATAAGATAATGCTTCTCAATTTTTCCATAAATGTGTACTCGTTTGATCCGTGTGTTCGGTAAATTGCAATAATATTAAAACACATTTTATTTTGACTTGAAATAGTTTTCTTGACAATATTGAACAACTTAGCATTATGTTACTAGTGATGATATTATAAAGATGATACATACTATGTAGTATATTAATTTTGTTTTGTATAAATAATATTTTACAAACATTAACACTTTGAGAGTAGGCTAATATTTTAATGCTTTTTTTTTGTCTTAAAATTTTACAGAAATAGTTAATTAAATATTTTTTGGGTATTACTGATAAATCGTTATCTCTTTGATGGTAGATTAATAACATTAAAATATTTCTCAATTGTTTTAAAGTTTTAATATTTATAACTAAATTGTTTGAAAAGTCAGAAAAGTGTGAAAGTCAGAAAACAAGCGTATTTGAAACAAAGATATAAATTTTGGTATTGAGTTTTTAATCTTGTTAAGAATTTTAAAGTTAGTTTATTAAGAATGTTAAAGTAGGTACATACCTATTCATAATTTATACGCCCTTGGGCAATAGTCATTTTTTTTTATAAATACGTACAATTTTTGCTATTCGCTTTATAATTTGTATCGTTTGTTGACTTGAAAGTGTTGTTTTGGAAATCACAATTTTTGCATTTCTCTTCTTTGTTTTTATTGGGACAGTCTTTCCAAGGATGGTCCATGGCGCAGTGCAGGCACGAAGCATTCTTGTCCTTATTAAAGCAGTTGACAGCTGAATGTCCAAATCTCAGGCAATGGAAGCATTGTATTATTGGATTAGCATCCTCCACCCGCACTCTGTGGTATCTAATATTAATTTTCTCTTTAGATATGAGATATTTCCTAAGTTTTCTACTTGTTTCGACTATATAGTTTGTAAGATTGTTTTGTCCTTTTGGTTTAAGCATTTTTACTAATTTTACTGAGTTTTTTGGATTTTCATCCATGATGATTTTAATTCCATCATTTTGGGTTTTTAATTATTCTATTATTTCTTCTTCTGATAGGTCGATAGGTAGGTTTCTGATGAATAGTTTAGGATTTTTTTTCTAATTCTTTCGCGATCATATTATTTTTGAAGACCATATTTATTTCTTCTGTTAGTTTTTTGCGTGATCCTTTTTGGGGCAAGAGATGATTAGTTCCTTATTTGATGCTTTTTGCACTCCATTTACTGCAATCCCCAAATGCGATGTTTTAATTTATTTAACTATCATGTCTCGAATATCATCAGATGTTGTATTAGTATTTTCACTTGCAATTATTAATGAGTATTTGGCCTCTGGTATAGGTATTGAGAGGGTTGACTTTTTGTACGTCGTATTAATTGATTCCTTTTTTTCCTTTAAATAATTTTCAATTTTTTCTGAATGTTTTTCTTCATTCATAAGTTTATTTTGTAGCTCAATTATTTTTTCTTGTAGTTGAAGTTTTTCCTTGCACCATATTTCCTCTAGCTGGTGTATATCTTGTTCTATGTTACTCCTTTGTTTTGCCTCTTTGACAGATGAGCATTTTCCTATTTCAATTTTAATTGAGTCAATTAATGATTGGACACTTCGGTCCATAATGAGTTTTTTTTTTGCGGGCTGTCTGGTGACTAAATGCAGCCAGCCTGCTTTATTTTTGCAACAACAATATGTTAAACTGGGTATCACTGTGGTTTGTGGTTACTGAGTTTATCGAAATTTCTGGCCGTGCGAGCTGCACGGCGACAGAAACTAGACTGATTTTATTCATTCGGTACACCTTTGAAATTTCATGATAATATGCAATCTTTATGTGGAGGAATTTAAAGCGAAGCACTACATTTTTAAAACTTTAAATTTTGGTTTAAAAATTTAAAAATTTCATCGATTAGAAATATTTTAGATCTTTTAATCAAATACTAGGGCCTTTGAAATAATCGAATATTTTTATAAAAAAAAACTTTGCAAAAAAAGAAAAATAAAGTATCAGGCCAATAAAAACTGCTTTATAGTTAAAAATTTCCTACTCGTGAACCTCTTTTCGGTTATGGTTTTACTGTTTAATGTGGCAAATTAAGTTCTTTAGAAAATTATCGTAAAGCGATTAAATAAACACAGTTTTCGCGATGTTTTTTTTCTTGCGTAAATCAAAACTGCTGATTAACGCAAGAAAAAAATGATGTTAAGCCGGAATTTAAACCGTATCGTCATCTACACGGAGTGTTATTGTATGCGGCCCGATTCCAACTGTTAAACAACGTGTGCATCGCCTTAATGTGGCGCATATATTATGAAATACATCACAAATGAGTTCAAGCAAATAAATTTTATTTGATTAATTTGTGTTATTTCACAATTAATTAATTAAAATAATATATAGTATATTTGCGGCACGTTCCAGAGTGGAAGATACTACCAGTATCGCCCTGGTGTAAGACCACCATTCAGAATTGAAACGTTGCTCCAAATGGCTTTAGCCGTGTTTAGTGACTAGATCTGAATAGCCAGGTACTTCCCCACCTTCCTCTTTCCCTTCCCCACTTACCTTCAGCCTCACAACATCCCCCAATTGGGGATGCCATAGTCTCACTGGCTCCAGACGGGAGCAGTTGGGACTCTTGTGAGGTATTCACTATAAAAAAAAAAAAAAAGCAATCCATTTATATTTTCCTACTAGTTAACTTTGTTTTGGGATCCAGGTCAGTGGCGGCTTGTGACTTGTTATAGAGTGCTAAGTTTGAAAAAATCGACATTATTGATGTTCAAAAGGATTTTTTTTCAAAAATTCTATTTTGCTCAGTGAAGATTTTCAGGAAATTTCAGTTTGGCCGCACAGATTTCCTGAAATCTTTATATAATTAATCGATTTAAAAAAAAATAACGATGGCGTTTTCGGCTACAACAACATCAATAATGCCATTTTTGTAATCTTAGCAATCTAGTACTCCCAAAAGTTACGAGTCGCCACTGGTTCAGGTTATTTTGAATGGCTTTTGAATACCTCAATAGCCCCAGGTCCTAGGTGGTATATTGCACGACTGCTTTGCTTATGGCGTATAAACCTCCCCCCCGGTAACTTGTCATCGTGGCAACTTAAATAGTGCTGTTATTCACGGTCATATGTTTGTTTGTTTTTCGTTTATCTAACAACATGAATTTACTTTTAGTTAGATTTTTCATGAAGTTCATTTTGCAATTTGGAAATTTTATCTTCAGTATTATTTTCTGTAAAGTATAGAAATGTGGCATCTGCAAACATATTCCGAAAACAAAATTTATTCCAGGGCTTCGCCACTCTACCTACACACACAGTTTTGGAAACCCTGCCTTGATTAATAATGTTAATTCTCTTAATCCAGATATATCTTTGTAGAAAAATAATATCGCTTTGTTAATAAATCATTGACTACTTATCATCCACATTGTATACGTCTTGACGTATACAATGTGGATGATAAGTATTTTATTACTCTTGAGTAAATTAAATAACGGCGCCATTTGTCACAGCAAACTTTATAAATAAATTATGAACACCAATAATCGTTATTTGTCATAATAGATGTCCAATTGAACGACCGAAGTTCCGGCGTAGCTCGTGCCGAATGGGCTGATCCAATTTATACAATCTGATATGTGAATTGTCCGAACACTCACGTTGTGTTGCGTGATACATTTTAATCTATAAATTAGTTACGTGTGTGTATGTCTCGATCCAATAAGGATTCGGTGCGAATGGCGGGTGCGAACTGTGAAATTCACGCGGTAAAATAGCTACTTAATTTTGGCTGTTTACTATATAGTCTGTGTCTGTTCAAAACGTATTCGACCTGATTTTATTCCTTGGAAATAAATGAAGAACATGTTTGAATTTTTCCCACCCGCAGGAAGCGTCAGTCGCGTGTATTTTTTTTCACAAGAGTTTAAAGAGAGTTAAACAATGGAAGGGGAGATGTTCTGAGATAGATGACAGGGGAAAGAGAGGTTTGGTAGTAATTAGGTACGTGGTCTCGAAATAAATTTACTATTCCTAACATTTTTTTTATTGTGAAACCGCAAAAGAGTCCCAACCGTCTGGAGCCAGTGTTACTATGGTATCCCCAATTGGGGTATGTTCAATTCAGTTTTTTTATTGTGAATAAGCAAAAGAGTCCCAACCGTCTGGAGCCAGTGATACTATGGTATTCCCAATTGGGGTATGTTCAATTCATTTCAATTCAGTTTTTTATTGTGAATAAGCAAAAGAGTCCCAACCGTCTGGAGCCAGTGATACTATGGTATCCCCAATTGGGGTATGTTCAATTCATTTCAATTCAGTTTATTATTGTGAAACCGCAAAAGAGTCCCAACCGTCTGGAGCCAGTGATACTATGGTATCCCCAATTGGGGTATGTTCAATTCATTTCAATTCAGTTTATTCATTTTAAAAACATAACAAAATTGATTTTTTTTAATACGTTTGTTTGGTCATAAAAATTCTTACATAAATATAAACAGTGGATATATCAACTATACTAGTAATAATAGAGCTTGCTGAAGGTAGTGTGGAGGAGAAGCAGATGGGAAGATAGGATTGTAGAGAAGTAAGTAAGTGTAGCTATTCTGGTCTCGTCGCCAAACGCAACCAAAGCCATTTCAGTTCTTAATGGTGGTCTTACATCAGGGCGATACTGAGAGTATCTTCTTCTCTGGAACGTGCCGCAAATATACTATTTATTATTTTTTATTAGTAATATGTGAAATAACACCAATTAATCAAATACAATTTATTTGCGCACGCCGGGATTTGAACCCGCGACCTCCAGCTTGCTAGTCGACAGCCTTACCCCTGGACCACGGAGCCCGTCACCTAAAGTAAAGCCATTTCAACGGTCTGGTGGTGAAGAGATGTTCACTCACCATGGCGATAGATTAACTTCCTTTCTGGAATTAAGTGCGAATTAGATTCATTATTCTATTAATATTTCTATTTTTGAGACCGATAATTCGTGGTGGAATTCCATTATAATATATTATAATAAAACAAATAAAAAACTTTATTCCACTTAATTTTATTTTGACCGTAACCGGTTTCAGCTCGTCAAAGCCATCTTCAGACTGGTACACAAAATTCTTAGTCTACGGTTTATATACACAACATATGGGGGAGGGGGGAGAGGGGTAGTTTATAGGGTTTTTTATCAATTTTATTTGTTACTAAGTCGTTTAAGATTGTGGAATTTCTATTCTAATATAAGGTAATTAGCTTACTGGAATTACCAAAGATGGGTTATTTTCACAAAATGTGAAGAGGTGCCGTTAAAATGTGCTGAAGATTTAAAGTTTATGTTTCTGAATCTGATCATAGTACTAAAAATTTGTAATTTTCGTTCATAATTATTGATTTTTAAAACGATCTTAAAAGGCACTTTCCGAAACGGTTCCAATTGGCTACAACATCATTATGATGTAGAAAACTCTGCTGGTTGGTAAGACCGTCACCGGCGTTGGTCGGTGTGACGTCAACAACATATTCACGAATAAAAACGAACATGTCGTTTTGGCTGCAAATCAAAAATTGCACGTTATTTTAAACCCTAAAGGCTGACATTTTACAATGTACTTCTGAACTGTCAGAATGTAGATTACACAATTGTTTTCTTTTTATTAAAAAATTGCAAACCTTGAAAAATATTCTTCAAATACTAAGGACTGGTTGTTTCGGAGAATTTGAACAATTCTTCAAATTTCAAAGTTAATTTTCAAGTTCTGTGAAGGATTTTTTCAAGTTCTGTGAAAGATTTTTTCAAGTTCTGTCAAGCAACTATTATATAGTGATACAATAACAGAACTTAAATGGAACTTTCACAGAACCGGACAACGAATGATCAACCCATCCCAAGTGTTGTTTCACAAAATTATTAAAATAAAATCGGGAGCGTCTATGGTAAACTTATGTATGCCAACTGAAAGTTCGGTATTCTCTCTTTTTAATACTTAATTAATTAATTTTAAATCGTAAACATCACCGTAAGCATAATTTTTTGTGACCGTATTAAGCTGTGAAATATATTTCTCAAAAAGTCTAACGGTGTTTGTTTTCTGTGAAGAATATCTCCCAAAATTGCCCAAGCCTTCACTATCGTAATTTTTTTTTCCAGAATAAAAAAACATACCTTTTCCGCCGAATTGTCCCGGGCTGCTGCTAGGACAGGACTCTTCACAGGAATAGTGCACGAGAACAAGACAGTGTACCTACAATACTTTTTGAAATAATAAATAAATAAATACCCTACAAATAAAAGTCCCACAAAACCGTTTAAAATAGTTAGCAATAAAACCTTATTTTAATATCATACTGCTACAATACGTACCAAGTTTTTTTTAAATTTTAAGTACTAGAATTAAAACTTACCGATAATACCTATTGCACGAACAAATAAAATATGTAACAATGAGAGATTTCTAACAATCAAATTGAATATTTCTCAGTTTTGTAAGACTTATGCATAATATTGTAAAAAAAGCAACTGAATAAAAATATTATTTACATTAAAAAGCACGACAAATTGAGTTTTTTAGTTGGATTTTAGGATTATTTTTTTACGGGAATTAGAGAATAGCATTGCACTACGTCGTGCAACATTTTGATCGGGCTGACTTTACTCCTTATGTAGATGGCGATAAGGTTTAAAGTCCCGCTTAACACAAGCCGTCTGTTTTGATTTACACATGAAAAAAAACATCGCCAAAAAGTGGCTTTAATTTTATTTTTCGGACGTTAAGGCGCAAATATTAAAATGTTTTAAGATCTTCTAAATAACTTAATTTGTCACATTATACAATAAAACCATAATTGAAAAAGGGGTTCGTAAGTAGATGATTTGGAATTTAAAGCAGTTTATATAGGCCTGATACTTTATTTTCTTTCTGGGCTTATAAAAAGACTTTACTAACACTCGATTATTTCCAAGGCCAAGATGTATTCTAAAACATTTCTAACCATTCAAATTTTCAAACCAAAAATACATAATTTAGCATTACTACATAGTGCTTCGCCTAAATGAATTCTTAAATAATATATTTTTATTTCTTCATCAACCGCAAATTTACTTTATGGCGTCATTTTTATTTAATTGAAATAAAACGCTTTGTGTACACCACTGTTTAATCAAAATAATCTACATGTTTCAAAACCAATCAATTCTTCAACAATATTTTTTATCTTCATCTTTTGTCGAATTGTCACTTTTTGTTCAAGTTTTTTCATGTTAGCTCCACACAGAAGGCCCTGAAGAAAAAAAATTCTCTCATGTTATCTTTGGTTATGCTGTACGGAGGGTATTTTTAAGGAAAGAAAGGAGAGGAAGTTCCGAGAAGGAAACATGTACGAGGGGTGGGCAAGAAGGAATCTGACGGTCAGTTTGTCCAGGAGTGACGGACTTATGCATCTATTTCTCCCACTGCGGTGCACGGCGATGGGTCCAGAGATCAGTTGGAGAGGTCCAAAGGTCTCCCCAAACTAGCCTCTCACGTCACTCGTCACGGCACGCCACGCATCTGGTGACTAAGTGAGCTTTAGGCAATCGGAGGACCGGTGGGGGAGCTGCAGTATTCCGTGTGAACACTTGTCCGGTGTGGGAGGCGACTGATTTGGCAGGGACGAGGTCTATTCCTCACCCAAAAGGGTTATATACGGTACAGGACGATTATAGTTTCAGACTGCTGTGAACGCTCCTCCTAATAATATTATGTATGTTAAACATATTAGTATGTTAAATAAAGCAAAATATATAATCGAAAGGTTAATTAAAAACTCCAATAAAGCCGATAATAGTTTAATGATAAGTCATGTCACAAATATATGGGTTGAGCGATGGTGTCATCACTACCATCGCTCAAGGCGTCAATGTCGTGGAGAATCCTGCTTAAATAGAAAAATTAAATTAAAACAATATCCTGCTGAAGTCAATAAAAAAGCAGATACTATAGAAAAAAAAGCAATGGAAGACAAGGAAACTGTAAAATCCAAAATACAAAAAATATGGAATGCAACATAAATACAGAAATTCAAGCCAAGGTGGTATGATAACCATAATAGAATTAACGGGGGATGCCAGGAGCAGTAACACAAGGCACCTGAAACTCCGAACGATTTTAATCTAATCAGCGTCTGTAAGATCAGGCCATCTCTCAACCCTCAGAATGTACCTTTTAAATTTCTACACTGACACTCGAAGTTCTCCTTATTCGAAACGAGATTTGCGTTCCATACCGTCGTGATGACGTTTAGACTATCCAACATTTCCTCTCCAGCATCCGCCAAATCTCACAATGCCACAGAATGGCTCTGCTGCCACATGCGCAATTTCGATGGGTTAACAGGGTGAGACTGTGAAGTCTCTCCCTGAACTCCCCATGCCCGGATAGAAGTTGGGTCACAAGGTGATCCAGGTTTAAATATGTACCTTCCACTCTGCGTTTAACAGACGGGAAAAAGGAGTAAGTCCATCTTCCCGAATTTGGCCTATTCCATCGCGCCTGCCATTCACTGCAGGCATTTTTCGCATCAATCGAAGATGTTCTGGGAGAGACAGCCCCGCCCGGTGTTAAGTCAAAACCTAGGTGGGTAGCGGGTCTTCCACTGATAAGCTTTGTTAACACCTCCCAAATCGAAATGACACTAGGAACTGCAAAAAACAAACAAAAAAGGTTATCCTTCCAACCAAAAAAACAAAAAATTACTCCTCGAAAATCACTCTTCTTTGAGAGCCAAGCAGCTAGTAGAGATGGGTATGTTCTGTTTTTTGCCGGAGGCCTCCGAAGAGCAGTGGCGGCTCGTGACTTTTGTGTGTACTAGAGTGCTGATATTACAAAATATGGCATTATAGATGTTGTTGTAGCTGAAAAACCTTTTTGTTTCTTAAATAAAAAATTTCAGTTTGGACGTGGGCCGAATGGATTTCCTGAAAATCTTCATTAAAAAAATCTAACTGTCGAAAAAAAATAAAAAAGGTGTTCAGCTACAACATCAATAATGCAATTTTTTGTGAAATTAACACTATAGTAGACCCAAAAAAAATTAGGAGCCGCCACTGCGGCCAGGAGTTATTTCTTTTAAAATAACTCTGAGTTCTAGTGGGTCCGGGTTCCGAGTTCTTGGGTACGAACTGTATGACGCACGGGTCCGGTCCCGAACCGGGACCCGCACACGGATTCGGGCCTGTGTACCTAATTTTTTAAACATTTTATTTTATTTAAAAAAGTATACGAAACATAGTGACAAGCATTACATTCCCAAGAGTTATGAAACACATTTAAATTGATCAAATATCGGACACTGAAAATAGGTTTGTTTTACATATCACTCTAATAATTTGTTGCTAGTAATGAATTATAAGTCTGTGTCAGTCGATATTATTATTTAACTAATTAACTCATCGGTACCGAAAAAGTAACCCACAATCGCAACTCCAATACTATTAAACAATAAACAAAAATTTCTCTCACCGTAAAATCTGTAAACAGAATCGACCAGAGAGAACGAAACAGAGCGAAGGCTGACCAACCTAATGGGCGCCAAAACTCCAAACGGGCGCCCGCGTCGCCAGTGCAGGGTGGACTAATGGTGCTGCCACACGCAAAGCTCACATCAACAGATAATATAAAGCACAATAGCGCTCGCCATACAATCCCATACAGACCCGACACACGTAAAAAGATAACGCGCTATAAGTGTGGTTCTGAACTTCGCTAACCGAATTTATTTTACGTAACCGCTCCCGACGCGATATTTGAAAAGTTATGCGTCCCCCTCTCCGCCGTAAAAAGGAGAGGGGGTCATTTTAATTACGGAGCTACCAACTAAGTTCCGTGTTCCCTTTGACAGCCATGACATAAGCAGCCTAAAAATGCATTTCTTATTTATTATGTTAGCTCATATCGTCATGTGTGCTAGTAAATTTAGAAACATAAAAAAAAACTTTATTTGGCAAACATACTTAACATATATTTAAAATATAAATATAATCAATATTTGAATTTGAAGTAAACAAATTTTCGCCCTTTCAAAATTAATCATATTTTTAATCTCAGTATGTTTATATGGTAATATCATTCGGTTTTTTGATAAAAGTTGGACGGCTTGGACGAAAGTTGAGCTTATTTTACAATAATTTATTATATGTCGCTTTCGTCGATCGGCGTGCGAACTGCGAATTTCCTGATTCGACGGAGAGGTTATGTCAGATTATGTGAAAATGCGCTATTTACGCGCAGATTGTTTAAAATCTAAAAAGTTTATAAATAGCATTTATAATTATATAGTTGGCGGCATCATCATCTGAGGATGAGCTGTCCAACAGATCCAGCAATAGGCGACAAGTATCATCCATTTCGAAAACGTGCTCAAGCTGTCAGTAAGTAAAGTTGTCACTTTGACAGATGAAATTATGTTCCTCGGCCGCTCTCGAATTCAACTGACCCCCTCTCCTACCATAGGAAGAAATATTTGACAGCGTCGTGTGTCGGTAGAAAAGATGATGCGCTGTACATTAACTTTTGATGTGAGCTTTGCGTCTGGCAGCAGCTTAATGGTGTGGGACGCGAAGTGAGGAAAGTACACGAAATCACAACTCTATTCGAAGGCGGCTAAAAAGTTATTGGACTTTTTCGATTCACCCGTTCTTACAGACATTTACGTCACCAATGGCGGGTTAAGGATTATCACTCCATTTTTGTTCATGCAGAGTATGAATAACATTCGAATTAACGCAAACAAAAAATATATACATATGTTATCCGTTTTGCCTTTTGTTGTCTGCACGAAGAAAAATGAGAATTGATCATTTATTTAGAATCTCTTCAAATTATTGGCAACCCGGTTAAAAACGGGATTGCAGGTCCTTAACGAATGAATTAATAGGTTTCCTGATAAACTTTTAGTACATTTCGAATACATTATCACGATGTCAGAACACGTGTTCGAACACATTCGACACGTGATATCATATTCGCAGTTTACTAAAAGCTTATCAGGATACCTGTTGATTCATTTGGTTAATGCCTGAAATCCCGTTTTTAGCCAGATTACTAATAATTTGAAGAAATACTTGACATTTATCAATTAGCAATACTCATTTTTCTCCATGTGTGAGTGATGATTGGTTGCAAATCGATTAGAACATGAAGATAATTGGGATTAATCATTTATTTTAGTTTGTGGAAATGATGAACATATTTTTTTCGATTTTGGTAAATTTTATTAATGTTGGTACCAAATTATTCAATAAAGTTTTTTTAATAAACCGGTTTTCTTAATTTTCCAACAATCATTTTGAGGGAGTTATCCCTTAATTTTTATTTTTCTATGTACATATTCCTTCCATAAACATAACATAACATAACATAACATAACATAACATAAACATAAACGGAGTAGTAGAATAATTAGGAAATAATTATTTTACATACTGTTATAATTTTGAAGTGTTGTACTATTTTGTAATAAAAATTAAAATTGGTTTCTTCACAAAAGTGAGTGGAGAAAAGCTAAATCGATGATGTTTCCTTAGGTTCATTTTATGATTATTTTTCGTATTATACTAATCTCTCTTTCAAATTAAAAAATATCTATTAAATTCATGTTATTACTTGTACATATTGTATTATGTATTTACACTCTCTATGAAATGTACGGTATAGGACCAACCCCCCAACATTCGGAAATAAATACATTATTGTTATTATTCTCGAAAACGATTATGGTAAATCTATTTTTTTTTTCCTTCAAGTTATCTCCCACCGCGGATAGATCCATTATAACCTCTCATTCTTAACAGAATTGGATGTTACATCAGAACACTCAGTGGTAGGAACTACATGATGATATCCAGACGCCTGCTATCCGGATGTATTCCTAGAAGCTCCTAGTCCCTAGTGAATGATAAATAGTATGTGGTCTGTCTGAACAGGAAACAACTGTTTGTATCAAAATTTATCAGAGACTATTCTTATGGTTTATAAACAAATAATTTAGATTAGATTGATACGGTTTTTACGATAGTGACGCATGGTATTCCTTAATAGCGCACTTCAAAAGTAACTTACGATTATCCGAATGAGTAATGGTATTCCAGATGTTTCCGGATAATGAGATCATCTGAGTTTTGCCAGGTGCTGGTGAGGAAAATATAGCATAGAAACCAAAAGAAAGGGTAAAAGTGTAACCGCCGTGGTGAAACCTTCACGGAAACCATATTTAAATTTTTAAAGCTTTGCAGTCAACGAAACTCAAAATAAATGATAATTTACTATTTAAACTGTGGTGAAACTTTAACGGAAACTACTTGCATTTAAATGGTTAGGCAAGTAGGCGTGACGGTATGCAGTTAATAAAACCCTAAAGTAAGTCACTGTAACACTTTGGCAAAACCTTCGTTGAATTTCAATGGTTTAGTAGATACGATGGTTAGCTGCTGAAAACCCAGCATAAAGGAAAACACTGTATGCCTATCTACACTTCATTATTATGATAGTTTTAAGAGGCAAATAGATGGTGAAACATTTGTAGAAATTACATTATAAACGCTTCAAAGAATCAATTATGGTTGGGATGGTTTGCAATTGAAACCCAAAAGAAATGCAAACACTGTATACAGTATACACAAATGAAATCTTTATAGAAACCACATTTAAGCCTGTGACAGACCATGCTATAAGCGCGCTATATTCTCGTGGCTTAGCCTATTAAGGCGAAGCTTAATGCCAAATCACTATTTTGATTAATCTTTATAAAGAATTGGTGTATATTATAAATACCAAAAAATATGCTTTAGATAAATTGAAGGTTTTCCTATCGTTTCGCTTGAATAGAATACAAATAAAAAAATAAATTACTCAATAAAAATGTAAACTACTAAAAAAAAATTTTTTTTAAAGAAATTTATGACCGCATAAAGGAAACAATTTTTTAAAAATTCAGTATTATAGCTAAGATTATCTGTGACAGTTTCACTTGATTAACTTTTTGGCTTTCTTATAAAATTATTTACAAAATAAATAAAAAACAGTTTTGTGCTTGAAATCGAACGTTTCTAGACTCCGTTTGTCAAGCGATTTTAATGCCTATTAACTACAATATAAGGTATACCAAGAATATACACATTGTTGGCTTGTAGCTTCCTCTTAAAAGGTTTTGGCGGTAAAGTAGATGTGAAAAATCCAAATGAAAGAAAAACGTATTGGATGTGGAAACCACATAAAAAAATGGTTTGAGGGGCAAGTCTTATAACAGTCGATTCGTTCGGGTCTGAGTGGGATTAGTTTAAAAAAACTCATTTTATTTTAAAGCATGACCATTGTTGTATACTTCGCACGTCGGAATTCTACTGTAAATAATATGCCTGGTTGTTCACATCCAATATCCAGTTGGGGCAGTAGTAAGTTGTCAGATGTTGTTATCACTTGATATGCAAATATTTAAAGTCGTCTTATTCGTGATAAAAAAATCTCCATACCATCAACATATGAGCATAATATTTGAAGTATGGAGAACGGGAGATGTACCTACACGTGCTACATTCAACGGCTACGGATTATCTTTTATCGCCTTCATTATTCATGCTGCATAATCGTATCGCCGATAAGATCCTTTAACACGTGGTTATTTCTAAACTCCAGACGTATTGTCTAGGATTTATGTATTTATTATGTGGTTTTGATATTATTTAATAGTTTATTTTTTAAATAACATTCCATAACAGTTTGTGAGTATGCAAAGTAGGAATCGATGAATACTTTGAAAATGAACGTATTAATTTTAACCCTATGTCATGCGGACAAATTTAAGTGACAATTGGTATATGTTCGAGTTCTGAATAATTATTATTATTAACAAGTGTATGTGTGTGTGTTTTTTTATACAAATCTAAAGTTTTATTACGAGATCGATGAAATTTTGCACACTTGACCTACAGAAAAAGAGAAATGATATTTTGAAACCCCCCCCCCATCCTCTTTTAGCACCGGATAAAGCAAAATGTTGATACTTCATGATGACGTTTTGCGCGCTTGACTTCCAAGGTAAGAGGAAAATTACTGTCTACTTCTATTTTCGAAAAACTCAGCATGTAGCCCTAGCAACGCCGGGGACTTAAATCAGTATTATATTAGTTAAGGTTCTGATTGTTTTGCCCATGGTCCAAGGGAACCTTTGTTTTCTGCTACTTCTGGTGGTGAATTTCTTATAAAATGTCCAATGTCCGTCGCACAGCTTCACGTGCGTGTGTGCAAGCAGATAGCAAGAGTAAACGCACTTATTTATAGTATTCTATTATAATGCAATGAATTTAACCTAACCCAACCTAACGCCAAGAAGAGGGATTGTCTTGTGTTTCAGTACCTTTTTGTTATTTGCATTTTGTTATGTTTTAAAAAATGGTGTGTTCTTTAAACACGATGTAAAACAATTTAATTGACTACAACGTCACTACGGCGCAGAAAACGCCAATGTATGGCAAGACAAATATGTCATTTTGACGGCAAATCGAAAACACACAATTTATTCGTCAACATAAAAATACATTCATAATCGTAATTTTTTTCGAGAGAAAAAAAAACAGTGAAAATACCCTGTTGTTGTTTTATAGACCTGACTAAATGTGATCCAGGAAATTAACAAAAATAATTCTAGAAAAAATATTATACAAATATTACTTTAGTGTTTTGATAAATCATCAAATTATATTTTCCGCACGTTTCCGATATGTGTACACGTTTCAAGTGCCTCTTATTCAATATCCGGGTTAAGATTTAATAATTTTCAACGATTTGGGTAAATATTAGGAAAATAAATCTGTCAAGCATTAGAATAATATTTTATTTTTCGTAAATATTGACATCATACCCGTCGGAAGTCAATATAAATTACCTACTTAGTAAGTACACATTGTGGTCATTTATATGCACCACCTTTATACACATACCTCGGGACGAGATTATTACATACGAGTAGGTACCTATTTTCTCCTCCGTTTGACATCGGTGGTAACGTTTCGAAAACTGTGGGAAAGTACATTTTATTTATCTTTTTCTTTTCATTTTTGTACAAACTATGTATGTTAATTCGTACAAACTATGTATGCTAATTCGTACAAACTATGTATGCTAATTCGTACAAACTATGTATGCTAATTCGTACAAATTTAGACTATCCTAAAACGGGAATTCATCCTACTTCAGTCAAAATATTAGTTACCTATTATTTTACAAATGTCATTTTTTTTCCTGTACTAAATAAATCTCTAAATAGTATAAACTTAAGTCGCTATCCGCGTCTGTCTGTGCGCTTAGTTCTTCTAAACCATGTAACGGATTTTGATAGGGTTTTCACTATCATTTAGAAATTTCTTCCGGAAGGTTTATATGTATAATACATGTATATTATATTTATATAAAGTAGAGAAAAGTTGATGTTTTGTAATCAAGTCGTAAAAATAATATTTTCTGGCGCTTACATTGGTAACGCTGGCTAAACCTTATGAGATACACCAAAGTAATGTACCACGGAAATGTATATGTTAAAAAGGCTTACATAAAAGTACTCGGTGATATATGTCTATCTCCTAATGATAACCCTCAGCAACGCCGGGTACCTGCCAGCTTGTAGTATAAAATAAAGTCGCTATCCGCGTCTGTCTGTCTGTGCGCTTAGTTCTTCTAAACTACGCAACCGATTTTGATAAGGTTTTCACTATCATTTAGAGAATTGCTTCCGGAAAGTTTATTATTACTAAAATTATTACTCTTCTATTTGCGGAATACTATTTTTTTATTGAACATATAAGTATGACATTGATATATTACATATTATGTAGATTCAAATTTGATTAAAGTAGCAATATACCTAACTGATTTTTTTTTAGTCTTTACAAAAGACCATAGCTTTGAAAACAGCATAAAAGGGCAGACATTATACCGATTCAATAAAGATCTTGGTATCGTCTTTGATCTCAAACTGAAGTTCTCGGACCACATATCACGGGTCACTCCAGCTTGCTACAGCTTACTCCTGGGGTTTATCATCAGAACATCTTTAACAGTTTTATGACCCGGATGCAGGGACATCCAAATAAATAGACGAGCCAATTAGGGAAAGGGGAAGAAACTAACTTTTGCGGAGCGCAGGAGGCGGCGTGACCGTCCCACTTTCGGTGATTTGTCAATAAATGAATCTGACAGTATACAAGCAACTCGCATTGTACCGGTCAGTGACCGAGTTGGCACTGCGTTTGGGTCCCACCCAGGCGTAGTGTATTCAATTCCTCAGCTGGCTAAATCCTCCATCACAAATCACAACACTAGCATCATTTTCCGCTTACTGTGGTGGTAGTAGGAGATTTTCAAATATTTTCAGGTTATTCGTAACCCGGGAATGTTTGTCATTCTTTAATAAAACATCGCCATTCGGTTCACGAAAACAAAATCTGCTTACGGATTACTATTACTTTATGATTACTATGCTTACGAATTATTATTACGATGCTTATGAATTTTTACAATGGCGTGCAAATTGCTGGATGCATAAAACGCTGCATAGCCGTTATATAATGAATTAAAGACATTCATATTAACAGACCAGCCAACCAGGGAAAGGGGAACAAACCAAGTTGCGAGGAGCGCGGAAGGCAACGTGACCGTCCCCTTTTCTGTGATTTGTCAATGAATAAATCTGACAGTATAAAAGCAACGTGCATTGTAATATCACCATAAGGTTCTCGAAAATATAATCTACTTAACGAATTACTAGTCCATCTTACAATGGTGCGGAAATTGCTGGCTGCTTAAAAAAACTTAACTGTTACAGATTTCATGTCAAGGCAAGTATATTAATTTGAATATCTATGACCAGATGGAATGATAGTAATGTTCGATAGTACAGGGTTTTCCAATACGAGGTGTTATTTTGAATAGCCCGCTATTTCGGTAGATGTTACTTTTGAAGCTGTCATTTTTGACTTTGACAAGTAGAAACTACGCCATTAATAAAAATGGAACGATACACGCTTCAACAATGCATTGAAATTATTAAAATTCACTTGAGTGAATCAAATGCAAATCATGTTGAGTGATGAGGCCCATTTCCACCTCGGTGGCTTCGTCAACAAGCAAAATTGTCGCATCTGGGGCTCGAAAAACCCAAGAGTTATTGTTGAAAAGCCTCTCTATCCTCAAAGTGTGACTGTTTGGTGCGGTTTATGGTCCGTCGGAGTCATTGGACCTTACTTTTTCGAAAATGAGGCTAGAGTAACAGTTACGGTGAATGGATTGCTATCGAGAGATGATTAATGATTTTTTTATGGCCGGAATTGGATGGTACCTATTGATCTGGACAACGTTTACTTTCAACAAGACGGCGCTACGTGCCACACAAGCAACGAAACCATTGATCTTTTACGATTGAATATCAAAATAACACCTCTTATTCGAAACCCCTGTATTATCAAGCAAGCTGGAGAATGCTAGTGATGTATGGACTTCGCACCAATCAAAATTCATAGATATTCTGGAAACCTTGTTTGGTTCACTTTAATTATTAGGTACGTTATTGTGAAAAAATAATGGTGATCTGCGAAACGTCCTTATGAACAAATAGCTTCTCAACTTATTAGGAAACCACTTTTTAACCTACATTTATAAATATATATATATGTAGTTTGCTTTTAGCGCTAAGTGAATTTTTGTCCCAAAATTCCATTGTGGTCAATGGAAAACAAATTCCTTGTTGGACAATCAATACTATAAACATAAATATTATTCTGCTTCGTACTCCTGGTCTGACAAAACAAAACTTTGAACTATCAAGAATCAACAGAAATTTAAGGGAGGGAGACGATTTATGGAGGCCATAACGAAAATATAAAGACGCCCACAGTAAGTAGTGATCAAAGATATTAGAAGAACGAGATATGCTATGTTGGCCGCCGGACCGTAGCCGGAGTACTACCTAATTAGGGTACTTTGAACGGTATCGGGACGTGTACGCACAGAAATCTGTTCTATGTATTAGTGCGGATACCTTAGCGCAAGCGAAGGTGTGCAGTAGTATTGGTGAACAAAACCGGCGACACTCGGCAAAACAATTCCACTCAGTACGAACTGCTCATAGCACATCTCGTTCTTCTAATATCTTTGGTAGTGATTGACCTGACCAAATGAGATACTTCTTCAAATGAGGGGGGAAGATCGACAAAGGTTTATAATTGAAGCGAATTTTAAAGAAAATGTGCAAGTCCTTGACTGCCCAAATTAGACATTGGGAATATGGGAAGATACTAAGATAAATAATGTTCGTAGATGAAAGAAAAATTAGACAATGGGAAGAAAGTGGATAAGTACCGTTCTTAGATGAAAGACAAATTAGACAGTGGGATTACGGGGAGATATTAGATAAATTAGACCATGGGAACACGGGAACATATTAGACTACCGTTCGTAGACGAAAGACAAATTAGACAATGGGAGTACGGGATGGTACTAGAGCACCTTTCGTAGGTGAAAGACATTAGAAAAAATTGAATACTGGGAGATATTAGGATACAGTTCGTAGATGAAAGACTAATTAGACAATGGGAATATACTAGTTAGGTGCTGCTCGTAGATGAAAGACAAATCAGACGGTGGGAAGATGGGAAGGTATTAATAGGTACCTACCGTTCGTAGATGAAAGAATTTAAACTTGTAAATTTACGGTATTTTCAGTTACGTGAATACTCACAGACTCGCAGTTCTTTAACCTCACGTGAATACGGTGGTTTTTTTTTGACGATCTAGTGTGTTTTTGGTATCGCTCATTAATGTATTTGACACGGTCACGTTGACCACCCAACGTCCTTGACATTGAATTATTCTCAAACGTTGACTTCGTCTGCAGTAACCGTGCCCAAAGGTCTGGTAGACCGAAACATGCTTTTTACGAGCATTATGTTTTAAATTTTTTATCAATCGTATTTCTCTTATATTTCCTTTACCACTATGCAAGCATTTCATGTGGCGTTAACCCCTTGGGTAATTTTGGGTGATATTCTTCACAGACAACAAACACCCATCGTCTTTTTGGGAGATATATCTCCTTGCCTGACACGATCTCATAAAAGTTAAGCTAATTCTCATTTTGTGTTACGATGAGATTTATGATAAAAAAAATTAGAGAGAAAGAATACCGCGCTTTTAGTTTGCATACAACAAAAATACCATGAAAGCACAGACATAGGAATTAATAGACGAGAAGATAATGGCGAGGGGTAAAATCAACTGTTGAAGAACGAAGGGAGTGAAGCTGACTGTGATTCGTCAATAAATCAATCTGACAGTAAGTCCAAATTCGGCAAAAAAATTCGGTTCTATTTTCAGAGTCGAATATTTCGTTTAAGTATTTAGTTAAGACACTTTTATAAATGTTCATAATTTACTTCCCAGCAACCAACCAGCTTTGTGTTTCGCGTCCAGACGTTTCTCGATGTGATAGTAACAACTGATTCATATTATACGATGTGAATATGCTTAAAATAAAGTAAAATAATGCTTATATATGGAATGTAATACGACAATTGGGTTTATTCTCTTTTTCACATCTATTTTTACAAGTTTTCATAGTACAAGTCAACATTTTGCCGTGTTATTTCGTAAAATGAACCGATGATGCCTCGACCATAGTTCGCACAAGAATGATGACGTCACGTTTTCAAATTTCACTTGAGGCCATACGCGAGCACAGCCGGCTCCAATGGAACCGGTATGGGGAGTGGGGATAATACGCTTTTAATCACTTAGGGCAGGTCTACTAATATTCATATGTCTATGCATGAAAGCTATAGAATTTTTTTAATTAATTCCATGAAACCACATTTAGCATTTGAAAAATATAGGGTTTTCTAATAAGAGGTGTTATTTTGAATAGCCCGCTATTTCGGTAGATGTTACTTTTAAAGCTGTCATTTTTTGACATTTGACAAATAGAAACTACGCCATTAATAAAAATGGAACGATACACGCTTCAACAACGCATTGGAATTATTAAAATTCACTTGAGTGAATCAAATGCAAATCATCTTGAGTGATGAGGCTCATTTCCACCTCGGTGGCTTCGTCAACAAGCAAAATTGTCGCATCTGGGGCTCGGAAAACCCAAGAGTTATTGTTGAAAAGACTCTCTATCCTCAACGTGTGACTGTTTAGTGCGGTTTATGGTCCGGCGGAGTCATTGGACCTTACTTTTTCGAAAACGAGGCTAGAGTAACAGTTACGGTGAATGGATCGCTATCGAGAGATGATTAATGATTTTTCATGGCCGGAATTGGATGGTATTGATTTGGACAACGTTTACTTTCAACAAGACGGCGCTACGTGCCACACAAGTAACGAAACCATTGATCTTTTACGATTGAATATCAAAATAACACCTCTTATTGGAAAACCCTATATTTGTCAAGTTATGTAATTTTTTTATAAAATATTTTTTCTATAAAACGAAAAAATGTGAACTGACGATAACTTTTATAATACTTTTGTCAAATTATTTTAATGTTAATAATGTGAATTCGTAATTACATCAGTTTACATGATAAAAACCACCGCTTAGCCACTTTAAAAACCATCTCTATGTTTGTGTTCAAAGAATATTTTAAATTTCATAATACGTCGGTTTGTAACACTAAAATCTGAAAGCGTCTCATCTGCTTTTAAAAACAGGATTTTATTTTGGAAATACTTTCAAAACAAGCGAATTTATTTGGAATCGTTTGTTTACATAATGAGAAGTACCTACATTGCAAAATTTCGGATGTTTTAGAGGTTAACGAGAAATAATGACGTCAATTAATATCAACCTACAAAAATGATTGTTCCGTGTACAGACTAAAATAGGACGGTACTAATCTCTGCAGGAGGTCAAAAGAGGAACTATCGATAGAACGATTTTTATATCTAAATTAGTGACTCCACCAACTAAATGGATAAGTATGTTAATCTGCACCTATTTTAATTTCCAGTCTCCCTCATTTATAAATATTGCATTCTCGATGTTGGGTTCTTTGAACTTTCGATAAACTGATTCCCGAACTTATATTATTCAAACGTATATTAATTAGTAAGGTATGATAGCATTATCTTATGTGAAATTTAATTAGTTAGGTAGGTCCTGTAACTGCGAAATAATATTTTATGACTTGTAATAATGTATTATTTGAAGAATCTAATACTATAATGCTACGTTATAACTAGTATCAATGAATAAATTATTCATATAAACCGCCAGCTACAAATGAAAGAACAAAAAATATTGCACGTATTGGCTTAGTTATAAATATAAGCCTTAGTCTTAAGTCACTAGTTATAATTATGAATCTTAGTTACAAGCCAGTGTTGTGTTATGCAATATTATGCGACCTTGATGTGATTTATTTTAGGTTAGCGCACTTGCAACAAAACGGTCTGAACAACTGTGTTGTTCGTCTAGTACCTACGTAGAGTCCTGCTAGCTAGTCCTAGCATAAGCGTTATGTTGACCAAAAATTTAGATGATATACCAATCGAAGCTAGAATATTGCAGAACTAAGGACAGAAGACAGTATAGACGCCACGGCTTTGAATTCTTGGCGGTACTGAGTATTTCGCTAGCTCCGTTGTAACCATAGTATTAAATGATCTCAGATCATATATTATTATTTCTCATAGACAACTTATACGTAACATATACGAGTATAGTAGAAAGCTTCAACTGAGATTTAGGCTATAAGGCATTCCACGTGGCGACTTTATCATTTATTAACCTAGATACATACAAATACACTTTTTGTATAAACCACCTCACTAGGCCAAGCCTCTTCCGAGGTGGCAGAAAATTAATCCAATTTTAATATCTTGGAAAATGAGAAGGAAATGAGAAGAAGAAATAAATGAAGTTAAGAAATTAAAAGAGATAAGATAATAAATAGAAATAAACAGTAGAAAAAAATGAACAAATGAAAGAATTCAAATGATAGACATAGAAAAGAAATGAAATAATTAAAAATAAATTAGAAGAAAAGATAAAAAAACAGGGGTGAAGTGTGTTGTTTTTTATATTGTAGAAGTTATCTGGCCGCAGTAAAATATAATGCCTTTGTTGGCTATCCACATGTGAATTTTGTGTTTTAGATTTACATTTTTGTCTGGTGAGTGTCAGTGATAGTGATTCAATTAAATTTTAAAAATTTGGAGCCAGATTATGGTAATGTCTTTGTCCGTAGGTAGTATTTGTCTTCGGAGTCACGTGTCGATGTCTTGTTTCATAATTGTGTTGCACGGTATGATGGTTTAGTTTGTCTTTTTGGTAATGTATCGATGTAATGTTGATGTAAAGTTTTGCATGTTCAGTACAGCGTGAAATAACTGAATGGTCGAGAATCTAAAATGTTTTTTTTAAGCCTTAATTAAGGCTTTTTGCGCTTTGTTACGAGGGAACTATGGAACTCCTGTTTGAGAAAAGTTGTGAGGCGAATGGAAAGTGAGAAAATAGAGTAAGTCTGAAAGAACCGGAGTATTTAGATGTGGGTATTAAACATTAAGCCCATTTAAAAAATCGTTTCGAGCTTATAATTGAATCAACCTTGACTAGGACTATTGCTCTCATCTCTCGAGCACGTGTAAGCTTATAATTTTTAACATTCCAACGACTTTCCGCGAAAAACCTGATTTTTGCCGTTTCTGAATTCGCATTTGGCATAGTTGTTTTATCAACAAACTAGAAAAAAATAACTAATGCGTAAGCACATGTGTCCTTCAAGAGAATCTTTCACAGGTGATGGTTTTGAAAAAAAAAGTGCGTAGTTGCAACAGTTTAGCTACGCTATTTTTAAATCTCCAGTGCGTGGATTTCATATTTTTTTTTATTTACAAACAATTGCAGCTCCAGTGGTTTCCACGAATTCAAATAATAAGAAACTACTATCAATATTACTACTCAAATCACACATTTTCCCTTTATTTTTACAACTTTACAAGTGATCAAATATCTTCGTCTATGAACATAAATATAGTAAAAAAGACTAGCGCCGGACCCGTTAAAAATCACCAAATCACCACACTCTTGAAATCAGTTCCAATTTTGAAAATGACTAAAAATTTTATAAAATAGTTAGGGGCTTTGTCTGAATTCTTCACACAATCTGTTCCAATTTTGAAAATGATATTTACATTCAATGCAAATTTGATTTCATTACACCAGAGTTATGCCCGACGCACAGACAACCGATTTTTTTTTTGATAATAGCGCAGACCCGTAAAAAATCACGGGGTTGTCAAAATTCGTGACAAATCTGCTCCAATTTTAAAACGATATTTAAAATGATTTTCTATCAAAATGTTGTAATTATAGCTTCAAACAATCACAAAATTTTAAAATGTTAACACTTAAATTCAAAGAACATCGAAGAGTTCATTGAACCTGAGCTACAGACAGACGAAGTCACAACCGAAATTAATAGTTTGATGATAGTGAACACATTTTCCATTATTTAATGATTAGATGAATGATTTAGCCCCCCCCCCTACATGCGTATTTTTTTGTGTCGAATAGCTAGGTAAGATTTCTATCTCATAAAACGTTTGGATTTCGTTTATGGTCTGTATTACAAAGAACTTCTTTATAGGGCTCAAAGTTCAACCGGGTTGGATTTTTAAATTTGAAACAAACGGGTGTTTTTTTACATACGTAACTTGATTGTTGCTTAAGGCGACACAATAACCGGGTTTGCTCTAGGCTCACATTTTAATTAATTCCGAGGAATTTGTAATGGTAATCTAAATATTTAGACCGATCCCAACGGATGTAAGTTATTTATATTTAAGATTAATAAAAATAGTACGTTACCATAAAAATATTTTATGTTAAAACAGTTTGAAAATTTTAAAAGCACCAGATTTTCTTTTTCTACACGATGAATTAATAACTTCCCGAGGGATTCCTCTAGCAACATCCGAGATTTTAGTAATACGTTCATCCTTAAAATAAACCCCACGGAAATATCAATTTTTTAGGCCTGCTTGGGCAAATTCAACATAGTTCCGTCCATTACGCCGCGCCGTGCACCGAATATTGTTTTTACACGACTTTAGATTTATTTTAGAGATTTGCCAATGCAAATTCAACCGTAGGTCTGTCTAATACACCAGGGCCGCGCATCGCTTATTTTTGTGCACGGCTTCTTCACTTACCTCGTTAAGATTCCAACTTTATTGTCTCGTCTCAAGTTTTAATTCATTTTCCATGATAAACTAAACCAATACGAGTTAAGCCTTTGTATACCTGATTTATGGTCGCAATTATTACTCGGCAGGTAATTTGAATTAATAACATTGAATCTACTTTGATAAGAGCCTGGCATTGTAAATAACCAGGTCGTCAGATGTCCCTTGTTTTGTCATGTTGTGATTGAATCAGTGTAATTGTTTTCCCGACATATATGTCGCTTTTATTGGATGATTGTTTGCCATTTATTCAATTATCCTAGTGATTATGCAGAATTATTTTCATCATTGTGATTTCCCGCAATATCATATTACATCTAATGAGATCATAATTGATTTCAAGTACATCGTTTTTCATGAGTTCTGACAGTAAATTGAGGAGTTTGAGATTTACACGGAGAAAACTTACTGATATGAAATAATATTAATTTTTTTTAAATCTGGTCAAATTATTCGTTTTCCTGTTAAAAATGGAACCGGAGGCGTATCACGGATGATTTGCCAAATTTCATAACAAACTATTAGTAAAGCACGAATATGTTATGAGGAAGTCGGAACACGTGTTCTTTAAAATAATAATAGTTTCGCATCTCGTCCCTTTTATTTATTTGTACAGGGGCACCTGCGTGTTAAAATGTATTCTGCATAACTAATATTTTATGGGGAAATTATCATGCAGTCACATTTTTAATATGATCTTGATAAAAAAAGCCGTACTCATTTTTCTCCGTGTAGCTTTCGTGTGTTTCGTGGAAGCAATCTGTTTATTTTTCTTTTGTGATGTACAACATATGATTAAATCAATCTAGTATCATAGATAATAGAAACAAATGAGATGGGCCATGCGCAATTATTCTTATTCTATTCTTTTCTCGTGCGTTTCGTTATTCGATTTATATCTAGAAATGGGAACGTGCCATATTTTTTGTTCGATTAGTATGAACATAAAGCGTCTTTGTATATATATGTCAATGCATTGAAGTGATACAATTTTAGCATATTTGTACTAAACGTTCTTCGTTAATTGCTGTTCAAATTTTAGCACATTTTTCGTACTGTACGATTGTTGAAGCCAGAAAGCACAGAGAGCATTCCAAATTCGTAAAGCATATTGGATCCATTCGTACAGGGAATATAGTCAAAGTGCCTAAAAGTAGGAAGATGTAAATATGATTCATACAATAATCGGATAATAACGTCTTTATTATTTGTGTTAAGTAGTATATGTGTCTTGTATCGTGGGCTTATTAAGTTTTATCCCCAGCATTTAGATTTATCCCCGTTTTGGGTAATTTACCTAGACCCCGACCTCTGAGAAATGTAATGCGACTATACAGGGTGGCCGGGGGGTAAAGTACACAAACTTCGGCAGGTGATAGTACAAATAAAAAAAAAAACTTTTTTCAAAATTTCAATCATTTAAGGTAATTTTCATCTACAAAAGTTGAATTGTTTGAATAGAGAAAATAATATTCTTCTTTAGAAAAATATTTTTATATGAAAAAAAAACAGAATTTCGAGTTATCTTTTTTACTTCTACCATCATGTAGAATCACCTCCCGAAGCTTGTGCACTTTACCCCCGAGCACCGTGTATGGTGAAATTACGCCGGAAGAAATTACACATGTATTTTTAAATGTATTTATGGTTTATTTCATATCTTTGTTTAAAAAAACGTAACCAAAGCAAAACTAACCCAACTTTAAAATTTATCGTTTACACATTATTTATGTAATATTGCAAGTCGAACGATCAATGGAAGTTGACATCTCATTTTTTTACGTAAATAATAATTGTAACCTCAAATAATTATTGTACAATCAAAGTTAACATTTGATCGAACCTATTTCCGTTTTCAAATTTTTCAGAAAGAAAATTATTTTATTTTATTTTATCATCAAGCTAAATAATAATTAGTCATTAATAAACGTGACTTGTCCACGGTATCCTGGTGACTATTGACCAGTGACTAGTGACTTGGAAAACCTTAACTTTTGACTAATTTATTCTCTCTAATTAACTAGTAATACTACAGACGCAATAACCACGTCATAGTACGGAATATTGAATAACGCATGCCTTCAATATGTTCAATGAATTTACTTACTAAAATAACCCATAATTTTTCAATAATTGAAAAATGGTTGATAGGTATAGTTTTTGATTCATTTAAACAAACTCGTGTTCCAGTCTCGTGACGTAAATACTTTTCTATGATTCCCTTTCGTGATGATTACGCTCATCGATTATATTATATTATTAACATAAAAAATAATATATATAGAAAACGTAATTTATTTATAGTTGGTAAAAATAGACCTACTCAGTGTGTCATATAATTTTTTGTGATATTATTACGAGTATCCAATGAGAACATCTTTCAATATATAGACAGATAATGATTAATACATTAGTATATTTTGTATCCTGACGAAGAAACCTCATAACATATTGACAATTATTTTAATTAAAAATAATTCATTTAATTTAAAAAGACTCCACCGGGTAATTTTGCAATTACTGAAGAAGATAATGATTAATATATTAGTATACTTTGTATCCTGACGAAGAAACCTCAAAACATATTGATAATTTTTAAATTATAAATAAGTCAATTAATAAAATGACTCCACAAAGTAATTTAGCATTTACTGAAGAAGATAATGATTATAGAAAAAGCTGCTGACGTCAATTTATGGTTCCATGATAACTCAACACAGTGACAATTCAACACACTTTTAAAAAGTGATATAAAATCATTAGAAACGATGAAAAAAATTTTTTTTAACCTAATCTACATAACACAGTTAATAAAGTTTTTGTTTCATCACTTTCCATGACTTTATATAAATTTTTAAAGATGTGATGAATTATCATTTTGATGATTTATCCGGTCACCCAATTTATATAAAATACATCCATAATACACTTCTATCGGTTTTCCTCTTAATCCTTTCAGCCACAGTGTTAATTCAAATGAACACGAACTTTGTATTTTTTTACTGTAACTGTAGCGATTTAGAAAAGTAGGGTTTTTGTTTTCTTATAGCTTGTAGCAGTAGCGGCTCGTGACTTTTGGTTGGTTTGGCCGTGCGGATTTCCTGAAAATTTCCTTAAAAATCAACCGTATTACACAGCAATATGATAGCATTCGGAAACAGGTTATGTTTGGGGAAAATTTGGCTTCCATTTTATAGGGAAAATAATTTCAACATTTCATCACTAAAAGTAAAAATTACTTATTTCACACCAGTTCAAACCGGATTTTTTTTGTTAAAATTAATTAAAGTCTTATTTAATTTTGTTTTAAAATTTGTCAATCACACTCAGTAATTTTTAACAATGTGAATGAACCAGTGACAAAATAAAATACTGTTTAAGAGCAATTCAATAGAATGAACTTGCTCATAATTGCTTGCTCAAAGTTGTTTTTTGTTTTGACGTTTGGTCGTTTGATATTTATATTTCTTCTTTCTTTAAGTTTTATGTAAGTTTTTAGATATTTTGAAAAAGTTCAATTTTTAATTAAAAGTTATATGATTTTCAAAATATTGCTGCGGCAGTATTTTTTTAAATATGGGTCGCCTTGAAAATGTTTCCTTTTCCATAATTAATATTTTGGAAAAACCTAGTTTTACCTTAGTTACTTATTACAAAAATGTTTATTTTTACAATATGAAATTTTTTGTGCAATTCCATTATGAAAATACGATTAGATACTTTTTTTCTGCCAATTGTAGAAAAAAATATGTGTTAGCCAATAAATAGTATGTAAAAATATTACCTTTCCATAAAAAGGTCATTTTTTTCCGTTTTGAGGCCTACTTTTCCTTATCTCATTGATATTTATGAACTTGTTTAAAATGTATACCTACTGCAATATATTTGAGTGCATTTACATAATTTTAAATCTTAATAATAAATTGCATATATAAAATTAACGAATAAATAAATAATTATAGATATCATTCAATATTATCATCTTGTTAAAAATATGTGAATTTGTCTCGTATCTTCGAGAACTACACAGCGTCGATTTTAAATATACTAAATTAAATTTTGTATAATTTTTAAATACTTCAAATATTGATGCGCATAAATTTTTATGATTACATAAATATTTTGATGAGTATAATAACAACAGAAGAGTGAGGGTTTCGATCAATTACATTTTGTTGAATATTTACGTCATGCAACTTCCTAATTTGTTTTTCTTTGATGTAAATCTCATTGTAAAAACCTTCGATTATATCTAGTAATGGTATTTGGGAAGTACTTTCCAAAAACAGGCTTGATTCAAAATTAATACAGCTTGACACATTTATGTTTAGAGGAACTAACAATCAAACGAACTCCTTTTATAATCTTTATTCTTTTATGTCCACAAATTCTACCCTAGCAACGCTACCAACTTGCAAATATAAATGTGTCAATCTGTACAATATAAATGGATATCATTAGATCTGTAGGTCTAGGTATTTACTTTTAAGACGCTGTTTTCGTAGGCAAGAGTCCCAACTGCTCCCACCTCTCCTAAGCCAATGGGAATATGGCATTCCCAATCGAGGGAAAAGTGGTGTGAGAAAGGAAGGTTGGGAACATTTCGATTTTGAATGGTGTTCTTTTACCAAGGCGATACTGATAGTATCTATTTGAATCTAATCATTGTAACACAAGCTTTATTTCATTGATGACTCCTACGACGGGTTTTGGGAAATAGTGACCAAATCGGGGTGAGGTTTCCAACTAAGAGAAAATAATGGATGAGACCTTTTTTGTTGATTTTCGAAATTTTACTCTTGTTGTTAATGATCCAAGTGAGTCATTTTGTCTGTATGAGCCAGACATTAAGTACTTGATCCTGTTTCACAGAAAAACGTCTGGATTACTCGGAACAACAAAGCAAACTTTCAAATTGATATGTAGGTAGGTACTACAGACGTACAAAATGGCGGCCTGTCACGGTGTGCGATTAGCCGCCTTCAAAGAAATATGCGAGGTGTTGATAAGCCTCATTCTGCGAGGAGCCATTCCGGCGTTTCGGCGCCGCCCCCTAACAAAAAGAGACGAAATGTTGATCCTTATCTCGAACGTACGTTATGAATTGAAGTTGTCCCCTTTGGATAGTTGGTATTGCATTGTAGGGCGCTTATACCGCGACTCGGTGGGCCCGGGACGTTCCTCCGATGTGGTTAGCTATGAGCGATGTATCGTGGCGGAGGTCACCATTGACGTCAATGGAGTCCCACTTCGGTCACGTGACGCAGCCCGGTGCATTCCGATGTCGGGCCACCCGGGGGCTTACACGCGACACTAGCAACACTACCAACGCTTTAATATTATAGGCTTTGTCTTCTCTAAACTGACACACCCAGAATACCATTTAAATATATTCAGAAATATTTTTATTCTTGATTAATATTAGTAAAGGAACAATAGTGATCACAGAAAGAAAACTGTTATCGTCACTTTATGAAACAACGTCTGGTAAAATTGCAGAATACCGCTTCACGCTTTACACGCACAAATAATTATTGTGGTAACACTTTCTTTCAACTTAATTACTACAAGAAACTATGTCGGGTAGGTGGAAAAAAATCACAAATAAGTTTTTAGTTTGGGTCGTTTATATTTGTTGTGTATTTATATTTAAATAGAACCTTCCTGCAAACGCAAACAGAAAAAAGCAAGACCGGAACTTTCTAATAACGTGTAATTTTCAACTTTGATTGACAAAAAATGGAACTTAAAAGTATCTTTTACCACCCCCCCCTGATGAAAATAGTTGTTACTTTTAGTAATTAAGTTGAAAATGTGTTATTTCACTAATGTGTCATATATATAAAGCGCAAAGCGGAATTTCTCAAGTTAACTATTACAACTACAGCTTAACACACTTAACTTTTCAGTTGGTCGCTCGTGTAGATTTTGGGAAACTACGAATAAAAAAATTATTTCGTTATTTTATTATTTTTGCCGCCTGTAAAGTTAAGTGTGTCAAGCTCTACCAGATGTTATTTATTGTATTACACGAGTCCCACCTCTTTGACGTTTGACGTCATTGGAGATTAAAAAGCGGTATATTCAATTGAAAGATAATTGAAATATGCGTGGAATGAAATAGTAGGTATCTAACTGACTTGGTTTAAAATTACCGATTACTTTGTTCATAATAATAATGAACACATTTATTTGTGGATGGATTATTATACATTACACATTCCTACATCATGCTAGGCTTTACAATGTTGATAAAAAGTTTTACAATTGTTATTATTTACGGTCATCTACAGTGACTGTAAGTACTTTAACTGTTTGGAAAAATGTCTTTATTTGCAAAAAAATCAATGTTAAACCTTCAAATAGCCTACCACTCTTTATCTTTACCGTACTTTATTTACTAGTAGTCTAATAGTAGATAACTGGCAGTACAGTTTTTACTACATCATTCGATGTACATTGGCCGGTAAGAAATCGACATTAACCGATCGCCGTTACTTTAAAACTTTCAGTTCTCTGCCAGAACTTGGTTTGTATCAGCTGCCCAAAGCTTAGAAACATATTATATTACTATGTTATTACCACAAATTTTTTAGGAATAGGGGTCGGATTGCAAAAATAAATTTAACGATTTTATTTATCTGTTTGATTTTCCTTATTGTAACAGCTTTAACTATTGATTGTGTGGTTCACCTTTCCGTTTTACGAGTGCTGTTGTATTTATATAAATGTACTACGTCGTGTAATATTTTAAATCGAGCCGCTTACAATAACACCCCTTACGTAGATGCCGATAAGGTTTAAATTCTCGCTTAGCACCATCCGCCTGTTTTGATTTATGCAAGAAAAAAACATGGCCAAAAAGTGACTTTCATTTTATTTTGTGGATTTTCAGGCATAAATATTTAATTTTTTCCGATCATTTTATAAATAACTTAATTTGCCACTATAATAAAATCATAACCGAAAATGGGTTTGTAAGTAGGAGATTTTGAACTTTATAGCAGTTTTCATAGGCTTTATACATTTTTCTGGGCTTATAAAAAGACTTATATATAAAATACTCGATTATTTTAAAGGCCAAAATGTATTCTACTCGCAGTATTTAATTAAAGCATCTGAAACATTTCTAGGCGACCAAATTTTCAAACCAAAAATACAGGATTTTGCATTACTACGTATGGCATCGCCTTGAGTGGATATGTTTGAAAACAATTCCTAACAATCAACCTATCCAAATTTATGAACTTAAAGGACTTGTACTTCATCATTTTGAGAAATATTTCGTATAATGGTTAAGTTATTTTTTCACAGGTTCAGAGGCGTTGCTATTGTAGATTGGGGCTAACAGTGTAAAATAAATAGTTCTTTGGTTCCTCTTTAAGTCGTCTAGTAATTATTAGTTAGTAGTAGCTATTTTAAATACTTGAGTTAGTTTATAATATTATAACTTTTTATTGTTTAAATTGACTTATAAGTCTTTTTCGTTGAGCTTAAACTTTGTGGTTACCTATTTACTTGCTTAATTAAAGTAAACATGTTGGCTGTGTCGACCATCATATTATTTTATCGCGGTTAGTACCTACTTAGTGGTTTAGGGGTTAAGTCTGATGAGAAATCTTCCAACCAATTTCTCGAATCAATTCGAATGTGGTTAGAAAATTCTTATCACGGATTTGCGTTTTGATTCGGTAAATACAATTGGAAAATAATATTTTTTTCATCTAGATACCGAATATATTTTTTTCAAATTTTCACATAAGTGAAGATAATTTTTTTAAGATTTATAATCATGGAGTAGACTTTTCAGTAAGCATCCGCTGTAATTTGTAATGGTCGATCTCGATTTGGATAACTAATACCTCTCCAAATCTATCTGCTTTATCTAGACTGGAAGATACTCTCAGTATCGCCTTGGTGTAAGACCACTAGTCGGAATTGAAACGCTGCTTGAAATGGCTTTAGCCATGTTTGGTGAACAGATCTGAAGAGCTTGGTATTCCCCCACCTTCCTCTTCCACATCTCATTCCCCACCCCAAAATTTTCAGCCTCACAGCATACCCCATTTGGGGATGCCATAGTCTCACTGGCTCGAGATGGTCGAGAGCTGTTGGGACTCCTGTGCGGTATTCACATAAAAAAATAAAACAAATCTTATTCTCTTATCTTGTCCTTGTGTGTTGTTGAGAATATGAGAATAGAATAACTCAACTCATTGACATAGACTGTATAATTTTCTTACTGTCAACTTCATGACGTACACACAAAGTATTTGAGTGAATGTCTCCCATTGTATCACAATTTATTGTTTTTAGGACATTTTATACAACTTTGACCCCCTAAAAACAAAGTTATTTTACTACAATGCACCTATTTAAAATGTATTTTAAAACTTTAAAAAATTGGCTTGACTGAGGATTAAACCTTCCTACCCAGGAACTGGAGTCGACAAATCTACCAACCTCGTCAAATGCCGATCGGGTAGGACCGACATTGATTTCGTATAGAAATGCGTATTAGTTTGCGCTCGTGTGTACGTGATTGAAAAGTTAATCAAATACATTGTCATCGACAACGAGTCTTATTTATGCATAGTTTGGATCGGATGTCGGGAAGTGGAAGTGTTAATTTCCACTTCCAATATTTGACTTCATTCATTACTGAAAACGAAAGTGAAATTCAAATACATGTTATGTATATTTGGTTTGAAAAAAAAAATTCTGGCAGCAAGATTTCAAACAATTTGAGGAAATTCCCGACGTTAATACCACGATACCTTCTTAAATGTTACGAAAGTAGGCACCTCCGCTTAAATTCAACGTCCAAAAATAAAATTTCGTCGTGCAAGAGCAAAAAATACTCAGCGAAAAAGTTTATTAAATCGTGCGTCACAAATACGTTCTAGGTGGATGTAAATATGATCGATAAAATGTATCGACATTAGGTTTGTATCATGTAACAACTGTCGACAGGTAAGCCTTCCTTAACGGCGAGAATGTACATAGCGTATAGTATTATTTACCAAAGAAAGGCAAAACCACAACAGAAAATAGAGAAAGTGCACACACACATAATTAAATCAGTTTTAAAATGCAATATTAACAAGATGTTATGTGTATTAGGTAACAGTTAATTATTGACACGAGTAACGCATTCAAACAATGTCATAATTATTTACGTCCTTATCAAAATTACAGCTAAAACGTAGTTCTCTACACTTCTACTACGATATGCAATAATTTAAAAAGTTTCGTTTTCAATGATTTTACAAAAAATAACATATGAACCTTACACGGGTAGTATGTGGGTACCCACGATACTTAATACGTAAATAGTGATCAAATAAAAATTGCACAGTTTGAAGCCTCCATAACTGGTTTTTGGAGCGTTGTCACATTTAAACAAGGGCTATTCTTACAATTTTCTTCTGTAAATAGTATAAAATTAAGTCGCTGTTCTTGTCTGTCTGTTTGTGCGCTTAGTTCTTCTAAACTACGCGACATATTTTGATAGGATTTTCACTATCATTTAGAGAATTTCTTCCGGAAGGTTTACATGTATAATACATGCATATTATATTTATAGAAAGTAGAGAAAAGTCGATGTTTTGTAATCAAGTCGTAAAAATAATATTTTCTGGCGCTTACATTGGTAACGCTGGCTAAACCTTATAAGATACATCACGATAATATACTACGGAATTGTATATCTTAAAAAGGCCTACAGAAAAGTCCTTGATGGTATATGTCTTTCTCCTAAGGATAACCCCCAGCAATGCTGGGTACATGTGAGCTAGTAATATATTAAAAAGGTGCCTGCTTATGTGTGTGCTAGCAAATTAGTCGACCAATATCGCTGAAATTTTCAAAATGTTTATTTATTGTTTTGGTGTTTAATTCGTAGAACTCCATTTAATTTTTTTAAATAAATTTAAAATAAATCAAATTTAATAATGTTATAATAATTATTAAGTTCTGCAAGTATTTCTGTTATTTTTACAGTTTTTTAATGTGACAGCTGTTTCGGCTTTTGAGCGAAAGAAAGAAATAAAAAGATGCCCAAGAAATACTTAACGCAATATCTTTTTAACAGTAACATTGTGGTATACAGTAGTGAATGGTGGAAGATGTCAGAGACGCCCCAGTAATACATTAGTCCGGTAGTAAATTAAAAACACTTTTCCTACTTGCTTATGCTGTCGTAGGGAAATCGTGAAAATAGTAAATTATGTAGGTACAGACATAGTAATAATATGGAAGGCATGAATAGAAATATTGAAGAATATTCTACAATAGTGGTTCTGTGAACAGAAGACCTCGCGTCCAAACAAGTATATTTTTAATTGTCTCTTGTTTAATCAAAATAAAAATTCCTCGTAAGTTAGGTACTTAAATACCTACCTGCCTAAGTATAAACCATATTTATTCATTTTTTCAAATAAGTAGTATACTTTGTACAAAAAAAACGTCACTCTCTCAATGAGAATTCTTTTTTTAAACTTACTTCTAGTCAGTTAGGTACCATAATACGGAAAAAAATGCAAATAAGAAAGGCCAAATAAACATGACCATTTAACATTTGAAAAAATTATTTTTACTGAACCATTAAAACGGCGACCATCTTGAAACTGAACCGGACCGTACAAACAAATTTACGGACATACCAAATGCAAAACGGTCGAATTCAAACAGGACATAGCTACGACCAGTTAGTTAATTACAGAAATATCATGAATTGTAATGTTTTATAAGTAATTAAAAAGAAATAACTAATAGCCATTTAAACATTTTTGGCACCAAGCAACATTTAAAAAATCATTATCTTAATCAATATAAATTAACTGCTTCGTTTTAAATGCTCATTTGCTCACATGCGAACCGAAGCTCGAGCCGAACCACAAATCATGAAAAAGGATCGAACCAACCCAACCACAAGGCGATCGCTAAGTTAAAATGTAGCACATCGGTGTAACCAACGTGACTGAGTACAATTCTCAGATCCACACTTACGTTAATGCATATATTTTTGTGGATTTACCTCCAATACCTATTCAACTGTCAAAGTGACATCCGTGTAGATTTTTTTGCGTGTCACAAATAACAACTTTATTTTTAAACGTGTGATAAAAAAGTAAGCAATATTGGTTTAAGCATTTTAGCATGTCAAATAAAACAATTATTCGCAATTTTATGGACATTGTAAATGTGTGCAATATTACTTCATTTATGTAAATTAGCTGATTCAAAGTTTTTTTTTTAATTTGTACGAACGTGTCAAATGAAATTTTGCCTAGGTCGCAAAGTATTCGGTTAAAGGTAAACTTTTACTTTACTTAGAATCCGCTCAGTTTTGTTTGGTGAAAGCAGCTGGAAAAATCACATTTGGAAAAAATTATACCAATGATTATATCTCCTAAGTTTTATTTGTGAAAAATTGGGTATTTTATACAGGCTTATTTAAAGTGTTAATAACTACATATTATATTACATTCGATATCTTCAAAAATGATGGTGTTATGAACTTGGGTAAACGGCCGCCCAAATTACAAGACGAGCATCTAGATCCACTACTACATGCGATTACAAAAGCTCTCTTACAAAAGTTTTCCAATAAGAGGTGTTATTTTGATATTCCATCGTAAAAGATCATTGGTTTAGTTGCTTGTGTGGCACGTAGCCTTGCACGTAGTCTTGTTGAAAATAAACGTTGTCCAGATCAATACCATCCAATTCCGGCCATAAAAAATCATTTATCATCTCTCGATAGCGAAATCCATTCACCGTAACTGTTGCTCCAGCCTCATTTTCGAAAAAGTAAGGTCCAATGACTCCGCCGGACCATAAACCGTACCAAACAGTCACACGTTGAGGATAGAGAGGCTTTTCAACAATAACTCTTGGGTTTTCCGAGCCCCAGATGCGACAATTTTGCTTGTTGGCGAAGCCACCGAGGTGGAAATTGGCCTCATCACTCAAGATGATTTGCATTTGATTCACTCAAGTGAATTTTAATAATTTCAATGCGTTGTGGAAGCGTGTATCGTTCCATTTTTATTAATGGCGTAGTTTCTACTTGTCAAATGTCAAAAAATGACAGCTCAAAAGTAACATCTACCGAAATAGCGGGCTATTCAAAATAACACCTCTTATTGGAAAACCCTGTACATGCGATTGCAAGACAAGCATGTAGATCCAATATATTAACGTTTCTGCGATTTGAATACAAAGTATAACCCTTACACAGTTTTAAATTAATAGGAAGTGTATGCTAAATCTATATAAATAAGATGCAATGTCCGTATGTGTGAGCTCTGAAGATTCAAAACTACTGGACCGATTTCGCTGAAAATTTCATAGTTTGTTCTTATTGGTGCTCGGGGTTTGGTAGAAGAAGTAGGGGACGCCCGACGAAGACTTAATAGATTAAAAGGTTCCATGATAACTCAACACAGTGACAATTCAACACACTTTAAAAAGTGATATAAAGTCATTAGAAACGATGAAAAAATATTAAACTTAACCTACTTAACCCAGTTAGTAAAGTTTTTGTTGCATCACTTTCCATGACTTTATATAACTTTTTAAAGATGTGATGGATTATCATTGTGGTGATTTATCGGGTCACCAGATTAAAACACTGGTCTGAAGCAGTCAACTCTTAGATCAGCAACATCAGCAGCTGTAGGCAGACTGATGGAACCAAAGATATTAGAAGAACGAGATGTGCTATGAGCAGTTCATACTGTGCGGAATTGTTTTGCCCAGTGTCGCCGGTTTTGTTCACCAATACTACTGCACACCTTCGCTTACGCTAAGGTATCCGCACTAATACATAGAACAGATTTCTGTGCGTACACGTCCCGATAGTATTCAAAGTACCCTAATTAGGTAGTACTCCGCCTACGGCCCGGCGGCCAACATAGCATATCTCGTTCTTCTAATATCTTTGGATGGAACCTAAGTGCAAGCCAAATACTAAGTTGGTGATCGCGCTTTCGGAGTATCTGGGCTTGGAATAAACTCCCTCCGGAACTAAGATCCATAACAAGTCCAACAGAATTCAGGTCTAAACTAAAAACTTACATTTTTAAGCTCATACCCTTAAATTAAATATACCATTCCTGAGAGAAAGTCCAGTTATATCCATTCATGTCCTAAATCCTTTATCTAAATTTCGCTCATAAACAATTAGTTAATGTTAATTAAGTGTTAATTTCAAGTGACCTACCAGGTAAGTATTGTACTATATATTATCTCCATATGTAGTTAGTAATAACATAGATCTTTGTAGAAATGTATTTTATATTTGTACAGCGCCTTTTAGGTGATTTTCACAAAAACGGCGCTATATAAATCATCCAAACATTATTATTATCTTGGCACTAGAATGAGATACGGAGACGAATTAAAGTCTTCTAGAAATCATAACCTTAAAACTTTACAACAAACCATTCATAAACCTAGCAACGCCGGCTACACGTCAGCTTGTATGTAATACATTAGAATTTTCAATCGGGTATGATTTGTTATTATTAATTCATTTAAACACCCTGATGGGCTTTTACATGATAGCTATTTTACATGATTTACTGCATAATACAGTGCCAACAGAAGGTTTTTATTTTTAAAGCAACAACAACAATGTACAACATAAAACATTAAAAAAATAACACCTTCTATGTACATATAATTTTTCATTTTTATGTACATAATACAAGAAAAGAGAAAAAAATAATAAACCAGTTTTAAAAATGCAGATTTAATAAAAATATTGTAAATTAATAGAACCGGTTGGTAATACGTAATTTACAATAAGTAAATGAAAGAAAGAATGTAATCGGTAATGAAATAAGGTGAACAGCTTGCAATCCTCTCTACACGTGTAGATTTTTCATTGTCAGGCCATTTTGGATATCACTAAACAAGTTATTGATAACATTAATGGTTGACCTAGTATAACCCTCTTGTGAATATTTCAAACAAACGTTAAGAACGACATTTTCGTGACTGTTTTTTTTTTCTTAGTTATATTGACGTCAAGGCATCAAGATGCCAGAAGGCCGACTTACACGTGTAGATTTTTCAGGAGTCATTATTGTCAGGCCATTTTAGATATCGCAAAACTATTTTTATTTTTTCTTAATACAACGCTTAACAGTAATGGTTAACCTAAGATCACTCTCTTGTGGTGTCAATTTCTAGCAAACTGTGGAAATGACATTGTAGTGATATTTTTTTTGATTTTGGGATAAGTAACTCCAGAGGCTGTACGGAGAAAGGCTGAGCCTATGCACGGTGACCTCCGAAGTAGCACGGGACAAGGACGCCTGGAAGCGCCTTGTCTAGGCAATGGGTCCCCGACCCGAAAAGGACAAAGCAACTCCAGAGGCTGTACGGAGAAAGGCTGAGCCTATGCACGGTGATCTCCGAAGTAGCACGGGACAAGGACGCCTGGAAGCGCCTTGTCTAGGCAATGGGTCCCCGACCCGAAAAGGACAAAGGGAAGAAGATTAGATGAGCATTATTTTGACTTTCGTACAACTAATTTCCGAAATCTAGGTCTGTAAAATCTGTTTTATATAAAGAAGAGTGTCCTTAGCGCGCGACTTATATTTGATTTATTTACAAATCTACGATTTTATTGCGAGGTTGATGAAATTTTGCACACTTGACCTTCAAAACAAGAGGAAGATCACTGTATATGTCTGATTTCAAAAAACGCCGGGGACTTCTTATAAAAAATATACAATTTGCAGAAGCAAACCAGCACATTTATGGAACAGACCTCAAGTGTAATTCAGTGTTCAAAATGGAGTAATTCGATTGGCAATTCAGAGTGCCGTTATGTTATTCTAATAAAATCACTTCGAGTTCTTAAAGGAGTTCTTCTAAGTTATTTATTTAAAAATATCTAATATGTTTCATAATAAGGCTAAGGGTTGGGTTATGTTAGATTAGATTTTAAGACGAGACAATACCCTAAGATAAAGCCAGAATCTTAGTGACATAAGAGAAGCAGCCGCGCACAAAAATATGCGAAGCACGGCCCTGGGTATCGATTCTTCAATCCAGGCCGCTCGTAATTGCCGTCGAAAGTAGGCCTCGAATTTCCGTGGGGCTTATTTGAATTATTTCTGGTAAACGTAGTACTAAAATCTTAAATGTTTCTAGAAGGATCCCCCGGGAAGTTACTAATTCATCTTCTAGTAAAAGAAAATCTTCTACCTACCGCTAATTTTATAGTTGAACAACGTTTTATAAAATTTTCATCCCGTTTTACATAAAATATTTTAATGGCCCTGTTTTATTGATCTTAAATATAAATAACTTACATTCGTAGGGATCCCTCTAGAAACACTTAGAGAGCGAAGAGCAAACAAGTGTTATTAGAGTCTGATGTCGCCTTAAACAGTTTTGTTTAAAACAAATTATTGTATACAATAATTAGTCGCCTAATATCCATACAACTTGAAAATATCTTCCGAGTAAAAATAAATAGTAGGAATAATTATTAATAATAACTATTATTATTGCATATATATATTGCTAATTATTGAATATAATAATTCGTTATCCTTTGTGCTATGCATAAGAAACCTTGTCTTATAAACATTAGTTAATCATTAAAAAAATAATAAGTATTGTTTTAATTGTGAGCAGATAACAGGAAAATGCAATGCATATTGTAGAACTTCCCGTTTTATGGGTACCTAATTTATTCGGCCCTGAAGAACAATAACGGGTGTGCAAATTTGTAGTTTTCTAATAGAGCTGTTTAAAGTTTCGTTTCTGCATTTTTACTGTTTTTGCGATCACGAAATATAGTGTTTGCATTAACCCCTATTAATTTAATTGGTAATTAATAATTAATATGATCAAAAGCAGTAAAATGCAGAAACTAAACTTTTGCGTAACTACAAATTTGCACATCCGACAGTGTTCTTCGGGACAGTCGAATTGTATTAAGCATAATAGTTATATGTACATTCCCACACACATAAGAGCACATACATTTCAGATTGTCTCGGTCGTCTGTAATTTGTAGATTATAAATGAAACATGCAATATAGTTAATTCAGAAATCGGATTTAATACAATTTGACATCTGGAGCGGAACAGAAAGATTAATAAAATAAATCGCTTATATACAAATATGCGAACCAACTTTGTAGCCTTGGTCAAATAAATACCAGATTCATTCGAATTATATAGTTGTGTACAAAGTTTTGAAAACAACGTAAGGAATTGTAGATTTTCAAATATTGTCAGGCTATTCTTAGCCTGTTAATGTTTGTCTTTCTCAGAGAGAAATAATTTATAAATAACATTAAAAAAGCCCGTGAATGTTTGTCTTTCTCAGAGAGAAATAATTTATAAATAACATTAAAAAAAGGTTTTTGTCGATAGTCATGGAATCTGTCTAGCTTTTCATTTTGATTTATGAAATTTTTGTGTCTCATCATTGTTGTCAAAAAAATGTACAAACTTAATATATTTATACATTTATTTTCTCTTTAAATAATATGTAGATTATACATATTTTCATATTATAAAATGAAGGCCTCAGCACGGGCAAGCCACCCAGTGAGGCCTACATTACCGGAAAACATAAATTGTAAAAAATAATGTACCAAATAAAATTTAAAAAAAATATTCGCAGTCGAGAGCCCGCGTTGTGATGAAAGATTTTGTAAACTAGTTCTATAAACACAACATCTATCGATCTAAAACTTTAAGGCGATGCACTACGTCGTGTAATATTTTAAATTGATCTGCTATCAATAACAACCCTTACGTAGATGGCGATAAGGTTTAAATTTCCGCTTAACACCATCCGCCTGTTTTGATTTATGCAAGAAAAAAACATCACCAAAATGTGCCTTTTATTTTATTTTGTGGATGTTCAGGAATAAATATTAAATTTTTTTTATAAATAACTTAATTTTCCACATTATACAATAAAATAATAACCGAAAATGGGTTCGTAAGTAGGAGATTTTGAACTTTAAAGCAGTTTTCATAGGCCTTATACATTATTTTTTTCTGGGCTTATAAAACGACTTATCTAAAAAATACTCGATTATTTCAAAGGCCAAGATGTATTCTACTCGCAGTATTTAATTAAAGCATCTGAAACATTTCTAGGCGACCAAATTTTCAAACCAATAACACATGATTTTACATTACTACGTATGGCATCGCCTTAATCAGAATTACATACATATCTGTGCAAGCGGCCAAAAGAGGTACTAACGAACGAACCACTTTTTTGTTTATTTGTGCAATATTCATATATACAGTAGCTATTTCCCCAGATACGTTTCTAGTAGTAGTACAGATTGAACGATTGTGAACAAATCATCGACGCAGAAGAACTAAAATAACAAACTGTTTTTCAATTAATATATTTTATTTATTTTACACGAAAATTATCAACAATTTATTATTACTATTTGGTAGGCGGGTTTGGGTACCGTTGCCCCGGGAACCATTTATTGGATCACTAACACCTCTGCCATAGGTCACCTCATGGTTCGCTACGTTTGGTGACTTAGCAGGGGTTCCCGGGTTCATCGGGTGAGGTATGTTCAGGATGCGCCTACCCACCAGCTGCGTGACGTACTAGATCGGGAGAGGCTGCTTTGGGGAGACCCTTTGACCTTTCCAACAGCTCTCTCTTGACCCATCGCCCTGCGCGGTAGCGGGAGGGATAGATTCATACGTTCTTCACTCCTGTACCCACTGATCCCTAGATTCCTACCAACTCCTCATACCTTTTTCCTTGCCAGAACTTCCTCTCCTTCCTTTCCTTAAAAATACTCTCCACACAACATCCTTAAAGATGACATAGGCCCAAGGCCTCCTGTGTGGGGTAATTTAAAAAAAAATCAACGATAATCAAGTAACGACAACCCCTTCAAACAGACGTTTTGAGTAGCTGTAATAATTTGTTTATAATGAATTTCTTAGACCAAATAAAAAGGTAATAATTACCTAATAATTATTACCTTTTTATTGGTGATTTTTCCCACATTAGTCAAGAATAGTCAGAAATATTAAAAAAACGATTGGGAACCTATTGGGAATAATGAAGATCTTGTATCTTTTCTGAAATTACCCATCATTGGATTTCCCATCGAGGTACACAGCTTGCATTTTAATTAACCTAATGACTAATGACTTTATGTATGTCTTACTAAATTTTAATTACTATACAACACTCGTTAATTCTTCTATTCTTATCGCCTTTATGTCATGCCTATTGCCTATGAATGCCACATAAAAAGTCATTATTTCTTATCATATCGTATTTGGTGTACATATCAAAGATACATTATATACATACCTGCCGGTATCCAGAAACTCTTAGTATAAGCGGGAAACTGGTGAATCTGGTTCCATGACAGTTGATCCCCCGACAGTAAGTCCGCCGACAGTTTGCCCGCTGACAGTTGATCCCCCGACAGTTGGCCCCCCGACAGTTGATCCCCCGGACAGTTAATCCAACGGACAATTGATCCCCTAAAGGATTATTTCTTCTATACGTCCTCATCGGTAAAGTAAGTTTGCAGTGCGGATAGACGGCCGGATAACAAAAGTGGATATACTTACGGCTGGGGGGAAATCCGCAATACAAATTACTTACATTTAAATATATAATACAACTAAATGTTCCCGAAGGGGCATGCTGAGAGGATATACGGCCGAATAACAAAATATGACATACTTATACATGCAGGCTAAAATCGGGGGTGATTCTAAATTATTTTAAAAGTAAAAAAGAAAAAGAACTATTTTCTAAATTCCAATGTTCATTTTCCCCTAGAAAAATATTTTTCCGTAGAAGAATATTTATTTTCTCATACAAACAATTCATCTTTTATTTTTCTTTTTTACTTCTGCCATCATGTAGAATCACCCCCAAAAGTTGGCGCACTTCACCCCGGGCACACTGTGTATGCATTCTATTAAGGGAAATATGGAAAACATAAGGTAAAAAAAGATGAATTGTTTGTATGGGAAATAACTTTTTTCGAAATTCCAATGTTCATTTTCTATATACAAAAATATTTTTCCGTAGAAGAATATTTATTTTCCCATACAAGCAATTCATCTTTTTTTACCTAAAAACATAAGAATTTCGAAAAAAAGATTTATTTTTCTTTTTTACTTCTGCCATCATGTGGAATCACCCCCCGAATTTAGCGCACTTCACCCCGGGCACACTGTGGTTCTTCTAATATCTTTGGTGTATGCAGTCTTATAGGGAAATATGCTATATCGACTGCCGTGGGTATAACAAAAGTCGATAATGTTATATCTGCAGATCTCTTCAGTGAAAATCCGTTATACGAATATTTTTACCGACAATGATTCTGTGTCTATGAAGGAGCATGCAGGGAGAATATACGGCCGAATAACAAAAAACGACTATTTTTCTTATAAGTCAGCTTCGTTAGTTTTGTTTTTTACATCTTTTATTACATTAAAAAATAAAATGCTAAAAAAATGTATCTTCCTAACTAGATCTCGCGTACTTCCCTAAACAGACTGCATATAATATACGCACGTCGTATTTTGTTATTTCGCCGTATGTCTTCACTGCATACTCCTTCGGACACGGTTTTATTGTAAGAACAAAAATTATGCATCCGATTTCCAGTCAAGACGCTTGCCCATATAAGAATTTCGACTTTTGTTTTGACTACGGCCGTATACCGTCTCTGCATACCCCTTCGGGGACACTTAGTTATATTATAATAAGACCTCCGTGGTCGAGGTGTAAAGCTCTCGACTAACAATCTGAAAGTCGCGGGTTCACATCCCGGCGTTTGCAAGTAAATTGTACTCGATGAATTTGTGTTATTTCACGATTTATTCACTAAAAATAATATATCGCCCTAGTGTAAGACCACTATTCAGAATTGAAACTTTGCTTGAAATTGCTTTAGCCGTGTTTGGTGACCAGGTCTGTAAAGACCTTCCGCTTCCTACTACCTTCAGCCTCATAACGTACTTCAATGGTATCCAAATAAAAAAAATAAGATATAACTTTTTTTCCCTAAACAGACTGCATATATAAGTATGTCGTATTTTGATAATCGGCCGTATATCCTCATTGCGTACTCCTTCGGGGAAACCGCAATACTGTTTGTAAAAATAATTGTGTGGTGGTTTTCCATTCAAGACGCTGGCATTATGTATCCTCTCTGTATAACCCTTCGGGGACAATTAGTTATTTTATATGTAAGTAGATAGAGCTTACTTCTTCGGGGACATGGCCGTATTGTAATAAAAAATAATTATCTTTCGCATTCCACTCAGACTCAGAATATATAGACTTTTATTATATGGCCGTCTATCCTCTCAGCGTAGCCGATTTATCGATGAGAACGTGCAGAATAAATAATCCTTTAAGGGAACAACTGTCAGTGGGATCAACTCTCCGGGGGATCAGCTGTCGGCGGGCCAACCGTCGGCAGGCCATCTGTTGCGGGATCAACTGTCGGGTCACCAGTGAATCTACATCGTATTTGGAGTCGACTTTTTAGGATTTGAGCTTTCGTTTTCTAGTAAATCAAGTCAAAATTTGAAATAAATCAGTCGCTAGGGAAGTTAATATCAGCAGTTTAATGTCAACAGTTTAATTAATGTTATAGATTACGAATCTGATACCTAAAATATGCCATTACCATCTACATTTAAAAAAAGAGACTTTTTAACTGTTTTTTTATTAAATACGCAAAAACTCCAGTAAAATCATATTAATCTAACTATATGTACTGTATATATTTTTTTTCTTTATTCATAATTCTTTTTTCATCTAAACCATAGATAATGAAAACACCACTGTTTTGAATACATACCTTATAATGCCCACGCACAGGCTTCGCCTTTGTGGGATTGTTTTGTTACTCCCTTACGTTTTGTAAAATTATATATGTACCTGTATGTATCAAAAAAATTGCCATTAAAAAATAAAAAGTCTTGCGGTGAAGTGTAGACCCGACTCAAAAAGTTGTTGATCCTTTTAGGTTTTTTGCGTTTTCTATGTGGGGTAAATTCACCAGTTTTACCGCTTATAGTACCAGTTTCCGGACACTGTATATTTATAAATATGAACATATAATTAACAAATTCGTGTATTTTCAGTTTATTATCGCATTTAGCCCGTCGTCCCACGGATCGGTAAGCAATCGACATAAACCGAATGCTGCGAAACCCTTCGCAATAAAGTTCCACACTGAACTGCGCTTATAGCTTACTTAATTTTATGCGCAGGGTCTTTTTTATCATTCGGTTTATGTCGATTGCTTACAGACCCGTGGGACGACGGACTTACTAGCAAAATGTCGATTATCGGGCACGCTTTTTACATTATTATAATAACAATACATACAATATTATCTGCTATTGTATCTTGACATGTGTATATTTAGATTTGAACCAACACAAGGTTGTTTTTACAAACATTGCAAAAATACTATGACGCAAGTCGAATGTTTTATTTTATTTAGATTATTATTTGTTTGTAGGCACGTTTTCTGACGAGTTTGGTAGTTTGACACCCGAGCATATTTTCTTTTCTTTTTAATTTCGCATAAAAATGTGAAAAGATTTTGACGTTTTGTGACCTATGCACAGGGCTGTCACTGAGGGGTTTTAAAAACACAGAAAATACAAATTTTTAAATTTGATACATTGATACATTTGAGTCCCAACTCTCCGAAGCCAGTGGAACTTTGGCATCCGACAATTAGCTCTATGGTGTGAGTGAAAGGTATATGAAGGAGAAGGATATAGATAGGTAAGAGGAAGGTTTAATAGTACCCTGCTATTCGGATCTAGTCATTATCGGTGATCTGTTAACAGGATGATGCTAGAGTAAGTATCTACCAATGCGCCTTCTTCAATAGCCCTAAATATGATTTGAGATTTCCATGACATGAAGTATTACAGTTTTTTTTTATTTGTACACAGTTGACACTTGTCACATGAGAACGGGTCGCTTCTACGATTCGTTCTTAAGTTCAACAGCTAGGCTGTGGAACGAACTGCCGGCCTCTGTGTTTCCTCCCTCCTACAACATGGGACTCTTCAAGACCCATGTTCACTCCTTCCTCTCCACAAAAAGACCCTCCACACAGCATCCCCAAAGATCACATAGGCCCTGAGGGAAATTATTTTCTTCAAAGCCTCCTGTGTGGAGTAAATATAAAAAAAAAAAAAAATTAAAAGTGATATCTCCTCCTTTGGCAACATTTTCGGACAGCATTGCAGTGTCCATCATCAGGGCAGATGTGTAATCATTACACAAGATTTAAGATTACCCATCTGCCCTGATGATGGACACTGCAATGCTGTCCGAAACGTTGGCCAAATGAGGAGATAGCGCAACACGGCATAATACCCCCAAAACAAATCACTATAAACCCTAAATATGTTTTCATCGATCAATACAATCGCCAGGCGCCTTCTTATTATAGATAGCTCTCTGAATCGACACAAAAGTCACTGGATATTTTGAAAACAAAAAAACGACGTTTTAAAAATATTGTCCGCTAATACGTTAGTTATACCTTTGGCCGCCTGCAAAGTTAACCGTCTCATGCTATGTCAATACGAAGTATGTCAAAAAATACAAATAAATATTAGTATATCTGTGTGTAAGGATAGAATGGCCAACCTTATGATTCCAGAGATAGCCTCATTTTTAATGTCAGTGCCATACAATTTTTTCTTTAAAAAATGATAACTCCTTCATTTGTACACGCAATTGCTTCGTACGAATTTTATAGCATAGTAATGATCAGCAGAATCCAAATCTAGCCAAAAAAATACCCTTGAAAATTCAAGTCTCTATGTCTATGAAAGGCGATTTTCAGCCCACTGTGCGGTGGGGCGTACATCCCACTGGTGGGGCATAACGCCTCAGATGTTGGGCACTTCACTTCAGAGATGAGACACGTAGGCATTCCACATATAAAGGGAAATACTCATCGGTCATACAAAAAATTTTTAGATTTACTCACTAAAAAACGAAATCGATTGGACATAACTAATAGAGGGGACCTAATACTGAAATTAAATAAGTTAGATCCGGACATAAAATTTATTTGTAGCAAGCGTAACTGAATTTAATAATGAATTAGTCGTCTCTATATGTATGTGTTTGTACTAAATTTAAATTTTAACTTGTGTTTTATTATTGTTTTAATTTTTATTTTATTCTGCATTACATTTTCAATTTGTGTTTTGTAATAATTTCAGTTATAATATATGTATTAGAATAGGCTTTATTTAATTTCATTAGGGGTTTATAAGTTTACAAACATATTACAATATGATTTGTAATTTAACCTGCTGTTTAGTTAAAAAAGATGCTGGTGGGGCATCTGACTTTTGAAAAGACTACGGTAGGGCATGGCAAAAAGAAGGCTGGGAAACACTGGCCTAATGTGTTAAAAAAGAGCTTTACAGCTCCGTGTTGTATGTGTATGTTAATGTGATCCATCGTTGTGATCTAATTTACCTACAAAACTCAGGAATCATTGGAATATTACTCGTAGTTGCCTTTTCCCTGTAAACCTTGACCAGGTGCTCCTAGTTCCTAGTTTACGTCGTAGCCAGCGCATTAAGTCAGCTGTATTCATTAGGTATGTGTTTGGTTCACTTAACTCAAAAGTGTTTTTATTTCTTTGGTTCAGTGTTTTGTTATCCGAGAATATGAAACGTAGTGACGCAGGCGGTTGACTGATGGCCATTACTCTCTCGATATGGTATCTACAAACACATAAACATTCAAATGTATTTGGACGTTGTGTAGGTTCATATAAGTGTTTCACTTCTCAGATATTTGAGATATCGTTGCGCTGAGATTACTGGTTGGAAACACACATTTTGGTTTATATTTGAAAACAATTGAAACCATCTTTTCCAAATTAGGCGTAGGCAATCTGGGTCCGTTTTTTATCCTAAAGTAATCTCTTGGCTGCTGCATAATTATCCCGCAAGATTTTATTCCATTTTCTATTATTTTTTCTTATATTTCTGACACTTGCCCCTTTACTATGTATAGCGCGTTTTAAATTTTGCACAACTCAAAAACAATCATTCACTTACGCTACATTAATGGTTGTTTATCAGTTGTGTAAAATTTAAAATGAGTTTGTTAATAACGCCCTTCTAGTGATAAAGCCCATTCCCAGCCACCGCGCGTATAATTGAAAATACATACATACTCGGTGTTCGCACCCTTTTATTTGTTTTTTTAGTGTAATTTTTGAAGGTATGTTTTTATAGTTTATCTATTATGTAATTTTTTAACCTGTTAGTTCGTTCGTTAGGCCTGCAATCCCGTTTTTAACCGGAATTACCAACAATTTGAAGAGATTCTTAATAAATTAGCAATAGTCGTTTCTCTCCGATAGTAAGGCGGTTGTGGGATGGGCAAAGAAATAGGTACGATGAGGGTGGTCCTTGGATATTCAGATCAAATCAAACAAAATCTTAAATAGAACATTCACGGAACTCGCAAATGAACGTTGAAATTTGATGAATTGTTCAAATTGTTATTGACTATTATTGACTTACGTCGCCAGAATTCGAATCGAGGACCTACACCTCGACCACGTAGGCCGTCAAATATTAAATATTTAATTAGTTACTAGCAATTAAGTATCTACTATTGCACTGTAGATGTATAGGTATTGATTTTTTAAAATTTCATTTGTGCAAGACGTCGTTTTTTGTGTTGTGTCAATTAATTGAAGTTATAAAAATAAGGAAGAGAAGGATAAATTCAAATATTAGGATTATTTATTAATAATCTCATCGAAAAATACTCAATCATCAAAATCACTTCTCTCTCTTTCACTCTTTATTCTTTGCGATATTTCGATTAAACGTCATTGAATTAAATTATGATAACACCAACGTTTTATCTTTGGCCTTGTATTAATGCATAATCTTACTTAAACATTCATTTATTCCAAATTAATTCAATTTAAGAACTGTTCTAGATGCATACATCGACTAAGTAACTAGATTTACAAATAACAGATACCTCAATTATTGTTTTGTATTTTAATTCAAAGGTGAGATGATGATGAGGAGATAAATATATATTTAAAAAATATTAAAAGCAATAATTATTAGCCTGGAATATAAATCTAAATTAAAAAATCTTTTGAGAAAAAAATAAATGCCGCCGACGGGAATTGAACCCGCACCTTTTTTCTCGGAAGATTTTTTCAATTTATATTAACTAGTACCTCAATAATAAGCAGTAATTGTTGATTGAGGTACTAGTACATATTGAATCATTTGGCGGGTTAGAAATAAGCCGACATAGCTCAGTGGATACAGAGCACCTGACCGGACATCAGAAGGCACGGGTTCAATTCCCGTTGGCGGCATTTATTTTTACTCGGGAGATATTTTCAATTTATATTAGTATTTCGGGTGACTAATTATTGCTTATAATTATTTTTAATAACCTTGTGTTGTAAAAACATAATTTTAAATTTAATAAAAAAAAATATATATGTTACTGGAATTACAGTTTGATTCATTTTACTTTTTAACATTTAACTGGTATAGTTTTACTGCTACTCCAAAGTTTTTTTTTAATATTAGTGTATGAATGAGATCTTTAACTGATACACTCATTATAAACTTCCATCCATTACATAATATACACCGGTCTGCAATATACGAGTATTACAGGATTTGTAATTCATTTACTAGATTTCTATAAATCAGCTTTTTAGTTTGCTACCTGAACTTATGGTATTTTAATGTATAAATCAGACGTTGATCAGATGTGAACAGAACGTGGATTACATATATACGTACATCGATCGACAATATATATAAAAGAAACGATGTAACTTTGTTTGAACCACTATATAACGCCGACCGGTTTCGAAACAACCGTTCCTTCCTCAGTAATAATGAGTCCATTATCAAAAAACAAAACATATTATCTTATAGTCCCGTTTTAGACATGTTCCCTTTATACGTACGTTCCATCTCCTCCCCTCCCGCCCACTCTTAACTAATTACTAGTCACACCCACAACCCTACTTCAAGTAATATATTACGTTCACCCATTGTTTTGTAATGTCAAGTTAGTATATGTTTTGCCCTGAGGAAAGAACGGTTGTTCCGAATCCCACATTCCCATAACCCTACTTTAAGTAATATATTACGTTCACCCATTGTTTTGTAATGTCAAGTTAGTGTATGTTTCGCCCTGAGGAAAGAACGGTTGTTCCGAATCCCACATTTCCATAACCCTACTTTAAGTAATATATTACGTTCACCCATTGTTTTGTAATGTCAAGTTAGTAGGTATATGTTTTGCCCTGAGGAAAGAACGGTTGTTCCGAATCCCACATTCCCATAACCCTACTTTAAGTAATAGGTATATTACGTTCACCCATTGTTTTGTAATGTCAAGTTAGTATATGTTTTGCCCTGAGGAAAGAACGGTTGTTCCGAATACCACATTCCCACAACCCTACTTCAAGTAATATATTACGTTCACCCATTGTTGTGTAATGTCAAGTTAGTGTATATTTTGCCCTGAGGAAAGAACGGTTGTTCCGAAACCGATCGGCGTTTATTAAAAAATAGTGGTTTAAACTAAATTAAATTGTTTCATTTATTTATAATGGATAATCACAAAATTATATGATTTCACAAGTAAATATGTATTACTGGATTTACAAATAATGATGTAGTTTGTATAGTTACCTCGATTTTTTTGTATTTTAAGGTATAAATAAATGGGACGTCGAACCGATACGATCAGAACATTCATTACAGATACATCGGTCGACAATATACATATACAACTGGATTTACATTTGTACCGGTCAGTGGCTGAGTTGGCATCCCATTTGGGTCCCACCCAGACGTGGTGTATTCAATTGCTCGGCTAGCTAAGTCCCCCATCACAACACAAGCAACATTTTACGCTTAATGTTGTGGTAGTAGGAGATTTTAAAATATTATCAGCTTATTCGTAGCCCGAGAATGTTTGAGGTTCTTTAAAAAAAAAAATTTAAAAAAAATATATGTATACATATTATCACACAATTTTGTAGTTTGTATAGTTACCTCGCCTTTTGTATTTTTACATATAAGTGACCCGATACGAACAAAATGTGCACTACAGACACATCGGTCTATATATATTACTTGATTTACAAATAATTTTGTAGTTTCTATAGCTACTTCAACTTTTTGTATTGTAACACACATTATGAACTTGTATTGTAACACATATTATGAACGTACATTAACGCCTTTTAAGAATCCTCGTTAGCTTATGCGAAATTGTAGTATTTATCCTGGTTATTAGATGAATAATAACAATTTACCATAAATTAATTTGCTTATCGCTTAGGGAAAATCCATTTACGTAAATCAGCTATTGTGATAACTACACGTTCCAACGACAAACCCCCCAAAAATGAATAACAGCGCGATTACCAATATTGAGATTGCCTCGTGGAAGCCACAAACTTACTTTCGTTGAAATTCTAAATAATTCCAAACAGATCTTTTGATCATCTCGGCGCTTGCGCTGTATCAATAAATCAACACGTCATCTTATTTGAAGGAGAGCAAACTGAGGCCCCCAGCCTGCAGTTAATTTTATTTTACACTTAATATATTGCCAGTTACCGCCTCCCTACTAAATCTTAAATACGTGTAATATTTTAGAGACACAAACGACTGTATAGACAAGGTTGCGATTTCTTTATGTTATTTCCTAAAGTCCTTTCACCGACTCCTTCCCTGTGTTCAGTGTTCAGCTGTTCGCCAAGGTCTCGATAGACATTCACTGAACATAAATATTAGACGTTGCCAATAATATAATAGGTGTAAATAAAAAATACAGTAAATTTCTAACAAGACCCGTCCTTTTTCCTCGTTGGGTTGAGATCAATCAATAGTTTTTTTTTCTGAAATAGATGAAACCGTGAAAATGATATGTATTGGTTTCTAATTAAAGAATTTCTAGAAATCATTAAGTTACGCAAGCAAACTAACTAGGCTTTGGCCGAGATTTCAACATTTAAAATATATATTTTACTAATGAAAAGCGTAGTAAAACAATAGTATGAATATGTACCTCCACATCACAGATTAACTCACAGATTATATATATGCTTAATCATAAAATAAACAAGTGCTTTACAATTAAATAATTTGTAATTTACTTTGGTACAATTTTAAAATTAAAATTGTAGCGTGCTGTCTTATTTTGTAACAATTGTATATCTCAATGCTCCCCATGTCTAAAGTAAGAAAAAATTATAATAATTAAAATAAAATACGTTTATTTGAATACCACTTTATTGAATATATTTATAACCAACCGGTTTCAGTTCAACCCGAACCTTCATCAGGGTTAATAAAAACATATTTTGTTACGTTTGCTATTAACCCTGATGAAGGTTCGGGTTGAACTGAAACCGGTTGGTTATAAATATATACAATAAAGTGGTATTCAAACAAACTTATTATATTATAATTAGGTATACCCACAAAGTGTTTGCTACAAGTGAAAAATTAAGAAAAAAAAGACGGAAATCATTGTGTTAATCTATTTTATACAAACAAATACCCACAATTTTCATAATGCTCACTGTTCAAGAATTGTTGCTGCTTCCGAAACAAAGATACAGATTTATTGCACTAAAATTTAATTTTATTGCAATTTTTTTTTTAATTTACGGATTTATCCAAAAACAATAATATCTAGCAAGATAAATTGCGTGTTTACAAACAATAATTTGTATTACCTGACTTCATGAAACTTTAATGTATCACCATTCTAATGCAATATTATCTTAATTATATTATTTACAAACAAAAAAACATGCTCACCTGGCAGGTCACTTCAGATAAACATACTTTTATTAAAAACTTGACGACTTGGCACGCAAAGGAGACAGTAGGACACTACAAACACTGGACATTACGTGATTTTACATTTGCTATTTACCCTTCATTACTATTGATATTACATTTATTAGAAGATTAGTGGCAAAACATGTTTATTATACCGTAACTTTAAATTTACATTTTATACTTATTGTGTTTTAGAATTTTATTTTATTTTAAACCTATAAAATATTTAAATATATGCATATTTTTTAAACAATATCTCGTGTATTCTACATATTATTATGTACCTATAAATCCACGTAATTTAACCTAGCTAACTATAACTCTAATTATAGGTACTTTAGAACAAGTATAATATGAAATAATATTTGATCATATAACTTTATTTTGGTATATTACCCACACACAGGCAGTGCCTTATTGGGTTTTCTATTACGTCGTTTTGTTTTACATACTTTTATTTTTTATGGATATTTGAAAATAAATATGTATATTTACTTATCTTATGTAACCGTGACTCTGTGACCGTGACCCTGTCTCCTAAATATTGCCGTGTACCGCAATAGTATAGCCCAAATGTATGAAACTCATTCACAAAAAAACGTCTCCTGCAACTCCACGAAACTTGGAAGCAAAATCGCGAAATTATTAATTAATATTTTGCGTTAGAAATTAATACCATCTACTCACGATCCGATTTGCAGGGCAACCTTGCAGGTCAGGTCAGCAAGGTTGACTTTTCAAATTGGATGGCGAGTAAGCAAAACAGCCAGCTGAATTATTATTATTCCGCTGCCGGGCGGCTGGATCACTTCCAATTTCCTTCCGATCTACGTATCGGTATCAGCCTACTCCTGCGGGGAAACGGCGTGTTGTGAAAATTATAAAAATAATCGAAATCCAGACAAACGATGTAATAGGTACATGTAATATATTTTACAAGACGTTTGTTAATATTCTATATTTCAATGTTAATGTTTATATTTTGAATGTTTTGTTTTTTTTTTTAATGTGTATATTGAAAAGAAAAACCGTATTTGAATACTCCACTGCACAACATAAATGCTAAACAAGAGCAATTAGCCAAAATATACTGGTAATACATCTTTTGGACAGAGAAATATTAAATTATATGTTACGAAACTATACAATGCCATACCAAATCAAAAAAAATAACGGAAATGAATTTAAACCCTAGTGAGGAGGGCTGTGAAGAATTTAAATTTATACTTTATACTTACATCATGTACAAACTTTGCCATTGAAACTTATAAATAAATAAAAAGTGTAATGTTTTTGACTCTATGAAAATAAAATTTCTCAGTTTCATCTTGTCAATTTAAGTAATTCTGCATTCCTGCCTGATCTATTCTATGAGAATCTATTTGTGGAATGAAAGTTGAAGTCGATTCAACTTCTGGTTTCTATTTAATTGAAAAGCCTGTTCTCGCTGATATATTTCATACATTTTATTAAATAGATCATACAATAAATCAGGTGTATTCCCGATTTTATATACCGTGATTTTTTTATGTGTAGCATAGCAACTAATAAATAAACATTTAAAAAAATATATCATTACGATTATTCTCATTACGATTAATATAAAATTTTCAAAATATAACTATAAATTCATGTTAATTTATTGCAAGATATGTTTTTTTTCTGATTAAATAGTGTTATTTGTTTTGTAGGAATTAATAATGAATACATTGTCTTAATAATAATTAGTTGCCATCCCGGTGGAAGTTTGCGAACCGAAAGATAAAGCGCTTCTTGCGTCAGCAAAATGTTTTATTTATATTCTAAATGGCGCTAATAATAGATTGAATTAAAAGCGAGCAGTTGACCATTGGCATAATTATACCCAATGCATGGTTATAAATAAAACATTACATTATATACATAAGTATTCTTTTTAAAAATATTGTTAATAAATTGTTCTTACAAAATGTTTGCTAGATTTTAGATTTTCACGGCCAAAGTATCTATTATCGGCCAAAATACCTCGCTTCAACATCACGAATGGACAGTTTACGGCCCTAAATAAATTGCGCTCTAATGAGGACATCTTGGTTCTGCCAACCGATAAAAGAAATGCCACCGTCGTGATTAGTATGGTAGATTACATTAATAAGACGGAAGACCTCTTGTGGGACGTCAAAACCTTATAAAAGATTTAGAAAAATCCCACCAAGAAAATTGATTTGAAGACAAGGGAATTAGTAAAAGCTTCCAGCATTAGGAAATAGGATCGGTCAAAGCTATTCGTAAAAGCCTCCGGATGAGACCGATTGTCAGCGTTATTGGTGCACCTACTAACTTAACTTAACTTTCACAATACCTCTGCAGAGATTTGTAAAAAAAAAACCAATCTCACAAAAAATAGTTTAATTAAAAAATATATATTAGTTACAGTTTAACATGCATAAATATCAAAAAAACACATATTAGTTACACTTTAACATGCATAAATATCAAAAAAACACAAAAAAAAAACATTAAAATAATAATGGATCCCGGTCCTAGCAAAACAGTCGGTTAACAGGGATCTGTTGTTCGAATAAAGGTTGCAACCTAGCATAAAAAATAGACGCCATAAGGATACTTCACAAGCGAAACGCAAAATACGTGGCAATTTTTTTGACAAAATCAAGAGATATTAATTTTTTGGTCATGTTCCTCAGGAGGAACTCTGGTATTGAAAGGGTTAAGATTTTAATGATTGCGTCCGTAAAATTTTACCGTCAACACTTTAGGGTATAATTTATGGTAGTATTTGAGTTCCTAAATCCGACCTTTTTTAATATGAATACACCAAGATGGTACCCGTCAATTAAATGGGCGTTTTAAACACGTAAGTGGCAATTGTTGTAATTAATATATGTATCTCTACATTTATTTCATCAAGTCTGTTATAACAATAGATTGCGCCGCAAAAGTTTCAATTGCCCGCAAGAGGGATCAACTGACGGACTGGTGCCAATTTGAGAGCTCCTCATCTCTTCACATATGTTAATTAGTTATTATTAAAGTAGCGTCGCCTGTTGTACTTACTCCAAGTGAATCGTAACCAAGCGTTTTCATCATTAATCATCCGGCAACTTCGTATACAAACAACCCATTGAACTCATTCATTGCAAATATCAACTTACGAGTCTGTGCTTCTCAAGATTCGACTTTTTCAACAAAAAATTGATGAAAGGTGAAGTTTTTTTTGCGTATTTGTCATGTCCCACGATTTGGATTAGATTTCACAGTTACGTATTAAATAAAATAATATGGGTTTAACATGCAAATATATTAATTTACTTTATTTAGTTAGTTAAATACAGCTGTCGAACCTGTATATATTTCTAATCAATTATTTAGATAAAAAGAAAGCGTGATTTCTACATTCAATGATACAAAGTGTGATTTCGTAATTAATTTTAGATTCATTTTGTGGTGCCTTGGCTTAGGTACATAATGTACGTTTGTAAAATATGTTGTGTTTACGTAAATTTGAACCAACAGTGAGAAAATCACGTTGAACATTACTGCTTTAGAATCCATTGGTTCTATTGTGTGACCATATTATTTATTTTTTACCGCCCTTTTTAGAAGATTTTTACGTTAGTATAATCTATAAAATTATTAACAATTGTATTATTACTGTACAGCTTTTCTTATATTGCTGCTGCAGCTACAATCTTGCCTTCGATAATTCGAAAATCACTTTGTGGAGTAATTTCAATTTAAATAAAATAAATAACTTTGCACCACTATTTAATCAATAGGGATCGACATATTCCAAAAGCAATGGTTTCTTCGTCATGATAAAGGTATAAAAATAGACTTGCAAGTATGGACAAAAAACGTACTGACAAAATATTATACACTGATATTGGTGTGTCAATAGTAATATAATTTTCATCACCTTTTTCTAGCAGGGAGCGATTTTTGGCATACTATGACAAGTTTGCGAAAACGTTTTGAGCGATCGCTTGTCATAATGTACCATATTTATAGAACCTAAAATATGGGATAAACGGTCAATAAGTGTATAAATGTATTTTTCCCCTCTAAGCTTTGAGTGAACCCCCATCGAAAATGACCACAACCGCCACTGATCAACACACATTATCATACATATTGTGTGATGATTGGTAGGCGTAACGACGAGAATCGATAAATATTAACTTTTGCAATGGCATGTTTAACATCACGCCTCTCACGAAGTCTGTCTCTCATCTCGTCCCAAAGCTTTAGAAGCCTTTGTGTGATATGACAATGGCCATACTCCTGATTGGAGACGATTGTTTTGACAGGGACGCGAACCGTTTTGGAACGAATCCTGCGCCGAAAGGACCTAATCACCTACTTACTACAATAATATTTAGCAACACCATTTCAGCAGCTCACGATCGGCATGCGTGATGTGCGAATTAGACATTTAGGAGCCAATTCTGCAGCTTTTTGAATACATCTATTTGAATTTCGACTTTGTTTTCTTGATTGAATGAATGAAGTAGGCTGAAACTCGGCAGATAGACTTGTCGACGACAATGCGTTATATCAACTGTTGGTGGAACACACGCGCGCTTACACGTATTTTTCTAAAATTGGATGACATTATATTTAATTTATAAAAAAATTATAGAAGTCAATAAACGAAATAAATTTCGGTTCTATCAAATTAGAATTCGGCTTAGATGATAGCGTAGCTGACTCCAGTCCTTAACGAGGAAGGTTCAATTCTCAGTCGTTCAAAATCGTATATAAAGAGTAAAAAATAAAAGTGGGCCTTAATGACATCCTTGTGGTACACCACTGACTGGTAGCTATAAATTGGTTGGAAAGGAACTAAGGAACAAATTAATTTTTACTAGTAGAACCATTGATGTGTTGTAATTAGTCAATGAGTAGAACAGATAGAATCCGATAGATAGCTAGCAAACCAGTCTAATAGTTTTTCATCAATACTGAGTTTATACAGTTTAACTAGGAGAATTTTATGGCAAACTTTGTCAAAGGCCTTACTTAAGTCCGTATATATGGAATCTACGTGAGTTCTTTTAGCTAATGCGTTTTCTATATAGTTTTCACGTAAGGAGAGATTTTTCAAAATGGATCTGCCCGACAAAAATCCATGTTGATATAAAGTAAGAGTTTTCAAAAAGTTGGGAAATTGTGAATAGCCTACATATTGGTCTACATGTAGTGAATCACATGTATTAATCTTTTTGAATATGGGTGTTAGATAACAACGTTTCCAAAATTTAGAGAAGAAACCTGTGTCATGAGATTGAATTAAACAGTTAACAAATAGGCTCAACCAGTGAAGCAATACAATTTATAATGATACTGGAATGCACATTAACTTCTTGTTTTTGTCTAGAGTTTTGATCTAAATTTTAACTTCGTTGATATTGATGTGTATGGCAGAGATACGTATGCTCTCGTTAAGGGACGAAGGTGGTATGTAATTGTCTGGGATATCTTCGTCAAAGACACCTTTGAGGTAATCAGCAAAATAGTTTACCTTCAATTTAATATCAGTACTACTCTTTTCTTTAAGTGCATTGAGATGCATAAGCTTGGTTTGTTTTTTCTTAAAGAGTTAACATGGTTGACAATGTTTTGTATGTTAGTAGGTATAGAATTTTTGAAACCATTTATATAATTAAAATATCATTTTTGACAGTTTTTTACATTAAGTTCTTTAGTGAAATATCTTGTATTTTTGGAAGTTCAATTCTTTGTAGTTTTTCTGTGCAATTTTTTTACAAATTATTTTATTAATGAACTCGCTGCCGAACCATTTTGGGAGCTTCTTTCTTTGAAGTGTGACAGTGGTGCATAGTTTTTAATGGCTATATTAATAATCGAGTAAAAACTTGCAGATTGTAATTAATATTATTGTGTGCTGAAGAAATGACAAGACTTAATTTTGAAGATATTTTTACATGTTATGATGTCAGCTTTGAAAAAATTATAAAGTTAGACGGAATAGTTGTGTCATCTGCAAGTCATTCGTCAAAATGGTTATGCTTAGAGCGGGGTGGTGGGCGGTGGCTGTCTAGGGGGAGAAGCTCTTAAACTGAATTAACATTATGAATCGAGAGATCACTTCGATCACACGATCTCAAGCAACAATTCTGAATGGTGTTCTTAGACCACGGTGATATTAAGAGTATCTTCCACTCTGGAGCGTGTCGCCAACATAAAATTTATTATTTTTAATTAATCATAGTCGAGAAACACAAATTAGTTACATAAAATTTACTTGCGCACGCTGTGATTTGAACCCGCGACCTTCGGATTGCTAGTCGAGTACCTTACCCCTCGACCACGGAGGCCGTTTTGGATTACGGAGCCTAAATTGTGATGTTAAACCCTCAATTTTATTTTAATTAATGTGTTTCTGCAGATGGATTGAAATGTATATACCTACGGCGGAAATGAATTAAATTATGACCTGAATGAAATGTGATTAGCCGTATGCCTCTCAACCTTCTTCTTACCCATCTTCTTTCCCTCCTCACTTCCATAATCCAAGCACGGAGTTTCCCGAATTGGGGATACCACTAACCGCTCGTGTCTCAGTGCAGTTGGGACTCTTGAGTAAGAGGCAATATTAATTGGTATGTCGCAGTTAAATGAGTTAGGTAAGTAAATACCTAAAACTGGAATAAAGTCCTGATCTTGTTGGTTTTATGCTACGTGTACATCCGCGAGCCGAACTGAACCTCAACTTATGGGTAAGAAACGAAGCAACCGCAAATGGCCCGAAACGCAGCGTGCAGTTGATTCTTTCCTTTCCCGTAATTCGGGGTACGGTTCGCGTTTCGGTTCGTAAATGTATACGTACCCTTAGACCATTACCAACTAAATTCGATACGCTTTATTTATTAACGAATCGCCTCCCTTACCCCATTGTTCGTACGAACCAACCCCTTCAGCTGGCGTACACAAACAATAAATTCACGGTTTTAGCAAAGCAGACGGAATGATTGACTATGTTATTCATCGATAGATTGATTGTCCGCCTCCAAAATGAACATAATTGATTGAACCCACATAACAAACACCGTCCATTACACTTGGGATGAATGCTGCAATTTGTTATCGTCTTATTATTTTATATTGATTGATCGTGAAAATAATCTCCAGACTTCCTTATATTTTAATAAATTTTCTTGTTGCGTAATTGTGTACGTACCTGTGCTTCTCTGTTAGCACCTATTTTTTTAAAAACATTTCTCACATTATTTTATTTTTATTAGTCTGAACACGGCCGTAACAGGATGATACTGGTACGATCTCATAATGTAATATGAGGAAATGTTTTAATTTAATTACAACATGACGAGAGATTTTTACCATGAACAGTTTTAAAAATTGAAACATTTTTAATATTTTTTTTACCCCGCACTAGTTTTTCTAACTGCCCGGAGTCTGCGAAACTATGATATCTTCATTTGAGAAATGCTGTGAGTGAGGGGCAAAAAGATTGGGAAGGAAGGTTGGAAATGCTGTTCAGATCTGGTAACTAAAAATAGCAGAAGTAATTTCGAGCAATGCCAACGTTTTGGTTTTGAATGGAGCTCTCTCTTCAGGGCGATAAGCAATAAGCAATGAGTAATCAACCATTTCGTTTATTTGTTGTTTCACTAGGAAATAGCAAAAGGAGAAGTACTGGGTGAAAATAAGCGGTTATCGTTATAGATCTTAAAAAAGCTTTCGATAGTATTTTCCATGATAAACTCATTAAAAAATTGAATTGTGTTGGGATAAACCATAAAGCTCTAAAATGGATAAAAAGTTATTTATTCGAACGATACCAAGTAGTCAAGATAAACAACTCTCTTAGTCTACCACTAACAAGTAATATTGGGATAACGCAAGGCACAGTCCTAGGCCCCCTACTATTTATAATTTATGTCAACGATATTTTCAAACTACCACCGGGAACATAAAATAAGACTTTATGATACATTAAAAGGTAAAGGTAACTTAGGTTATAATCTACGGGTCCACAGATGGCGTCAATTTAATTATTTAATGTAAACACACTTTTTGCAAGTTATGCTTTAAAATATTAAGAAAAATATATATATATATACGCAAAATGAATATGAATAAATAGTTTTCTCCGAGTAAAAATTCAATTCTTTCAAAAAAGGCATACAAATACAATATTGAATTGAATTAATGATGATTGATGCAATATTGTATTTTTATACCTCTCTTGAAAGAATTGTGTTTTTATACTGACAAAACAATACATTCATATTCATATTACGTTTTTATGGGCGCAAACAAATAATTTATCTTAATATTTTATAGCTTCACTTTTACGGTGTTTATAGCCTTAAGATTTTTAATATTTCGAGTTCTCATGAATTTTACGGGTATGGATTATCAGTTATCATCAAAGTTCACAAGGTAATTCTCAAAATTTTTAACTTTTACAACTTTGGAAGAGAGAGCGTTTTATAACCTGCTTATAAAGTATGAAATTGTCCTTATGGTGAGTCTTAAAAAGCTATATATAATATGAGTGTCTTCTCATTATATTCCGAGTTAAGTAAGCACCTTTAAACGTATGGAAAACTATGTTAATGTGATGCCACAAATTGAGTTGTGCGTCAATCCGAGGCGATCGTTTGTGACGATGTAACTGATTTAATTCACCCGGAGATTGTTTACATTGAACGCTGTTCACACCTTTTTCTTGAGTTTCGGGTCTGTTTCTATCAATTCGTTCTTAGTAAATCAAATAAGCTATTTCGGGTAGGAAGTGAGTACAAGAGGTTGCCCTGAAGGTGATTGAGATAACTTACACATGGTCATTAGGGTGGGCCGCAAAGCTTCTTTTTGGAATTTAAGTAGGTACGTCAGGGGTCTCAAAAGTTAAGCATTCGAATACTGATAAAAAATATATTCTATGCAACTTTTGTCACTCTTTCATTTGTTCTTTTATGATATTTCCAAAAAATCAATAACTATTTATTCTGTCTGTAACGTCCCCATTTTTCAAGTTTACGTTTTAGTGTTAATTTGAAAGTTAAATTTTTGGTCGTCTCTAAAATTGACAATGTTTGATTTTGAAAGGCTATTCCAAGGCGAATATTTATTTATAAATACTTTCAGCTTCACAAATTCTACAATTATTATAATATCCCGTGATTCTTCACTGGTCTGCGCTAATAAAATATAATATCCTTTACAACCAGCACATAACTTGCTTTTAGGTATTAGTTCTTTGTTCTTTGTCTTTTGAGTACATTATAACTTTGTTTTTTGTGACTACAGAATTTCAGGAGAACCGTGGAAATTATCTGGAAAACCTATTATGTACCTGTCACACTTGTTCCATTTTCCAGAATCTGTACAGAACCAAAAGTAAAGTAACCTATTATGTACGTGTCCCACTTGTTCCATTTTCCAGAATTTGTACCGAACCAAAAGTAATGTTAGTTCTTTAAATTGAGAATATTTTGAGATCCCAGAGAGAACGATATCTAAAATTTAAAAATATATATTATTCCATTAACGGCCCTCCCTAATCTATCTGCAACCTATCTATTAATGATGTGCGAAGAGGTGTGAGATTTAGCACAGGATTGTACTTATAACCTTTCGGATACGAATTAATAATGCTCCTTGGTGTCTAACATAACCATTATATTTTACCACAGCTCTAACACAACCATCTAGAATAAAATCAACAATTAATGAGTGTGTGAAGACAAGACACAATATACACATTTGTAGTAGCATTCCTCGTCTATTATTTTTTTATAAAGTTACGTAAAAAATCTATTTAAAAAGAACAGAAAATTATGGTTCTTGCAAATATGGCCGGTAGTTTTTTGGTGTAAATAATTATTGCCCAGTCACTCGTATTGTAAAGAAGTCTTGTCCTTCTATTTAATATTGTATACAATACAAGGTGTCCGGAAACTAGCGTTATAAGTTATAAGCGAGGTGTGAACCTACATAATGTAGAAAATCCAAAAAAACTTTTTTTCGATGTGAGCATTTTAGTTATTATTTGTTTTTTCTTTTCGAGGTGGGTCTACGCTTTGACGCATTTACACAGAACAAGCAGCTGACAGAAACCCCATAGTGACCGATTATTTTCATAATTGACATAAATAATTCAACTTTAGACTAGATTTACACGAAAACGAAAGCTTAAACAATAAAAGTTTAGCAATAAAATCGACTCCAAACATGACGTAGATTCATAACAGTTTGGTAACAGTTTCCCACCAGTATCACTAGTTTCCGAACACCGTATTTATACAAAAGGATACCGAGATGAAAAATAGACCAATTTTTCCTTGTTTCCCCCGTTATTCTCTGCATTTGAAATGGATAAAAAATGTATTTGCGTCATTGGTTATTATAATGTTTCTGCTTTTCATTGTAGACTATTTGTTTTGGTTTTAATTCGTTTTGTATAATTTAAGGATATTATTCATAATACATAATGTTGTAATCTTCATCTACCATCTATTCGGAGTAGTGAGAACGAGAACACTATGCATTTATGATTACATACCTAACATTAATACACGGGTAATTTACTGTGTATGTCTCGCTAGGAAACCTGTGTTGAAATCAGGCGCAGTTTACAACACAATATCAAACGTGAGAAAGAGAACATTATGCAGTTATAAGGACATACTTAACATTAGTTCACGTGTAATTTACTGTGCCTGTGAAACCTGTGTTGATAGCAGGCTCAGTTTACAACACAATATTAAAATCAACCAACATCCTAGTTTACAACGCAATAGTACAATCAAAATAAAAAGACAAATAACATCGTACCGTTGGTAATAAGTATGAGATTATAAAAAACAAATCGTTGATTTTGACAAGGTGTTAAACATATCGTTGATCTTTATCTAGAGGCTGTATAACATATTTAACCTTTCCAAGACATTTTAAAGCAATGTCAGTATTGAAGGATGAAATAAGCATAATAATAATAATTACCTTCTTCTTATTCTGATGCCAACATCAGGGCTATCTTCACCTTGCAGGCTGCAGTCCAGAACTACTCCTTGAACTAACTGCAGTTAAAATAGTCTGATGGTACTGTTTCCACTTCCGTAGCTAAATCTACGCCGTAGCAAGTAACTTGCACGCAAGTTAGTAATGGGACATGGCTAAAGGTTCCTTTGATAGATCCATTGTTACATCTCCGTTTCTTATAATCACACTTCTTACTGTACAATAGAGTTCCTACTGACAGAAACCATATTGATTGTAGGTACCATATTCCTAGAAATTTTAATAAATAATTACACACCATCCGGAAGAATGTGCACCTGCAGTGTTTCTTTCATCTGAAAATATTTGTAAATATAACTCTCGATATACTAATTTATTTTTAAAAGTCATTGAATTTTTCAATCTAATCGTAAATTTTTCGTACGATAAATAAATTGGAAGTATTATTACCAACATAAGTCAAACATTTCATTACTTATGAGCATCTGGATGTTATATAACGTGTTTGATTGCGCACATATCCAAAAGCAACAGTGATCGAATTATTCCGACCACGAATATTGCACATGGCTTATTCCTCACAAGATGTTTCCGCACGCTTAAAATTATACTGAAGCATGCTAGCGGTGTGTGCACTTCTTGCTCTTGTTCGTGCACCATATACAGGGTTTTCCAATAAGAGGTGTTATTTTGAATAGCCCGCTATTTCGGTAGATGTTACTTTTGAAGCTGTCATTTTTTGACATTTGACAAGTAGAAACTACGCCATTAATAAAAATGGAACGATACACGCTTCAACAACGCATTGAAATGATTAAAATTCACTTGAGTGAATCAAATGCAAATCATCTTGAGTGATGAGGCCCATTTCCACCTCGGTGGCTTCGTCAACAAGCAAAATTGTCGCATCTGGGGCTCGGAAAACCCAAGAGTTATTGTAAGTTTTTAGATTTTCACGGCCAAAAGCATTTTTGTTGTTTGTTTTTGGGGTGTTATGCCGTGTTGCGCTAACTCCTTCTTTAGCCGACGTTTCGAACAGAGTTGCAGTGTCCATCATCAGGGCACATCTTCGGATCTACCGGATCTGCCCTGATGATGGACACTGCAACGCTGTCCGAAACGTCGGCTAAAGAAGGAGTTAGCGCAACACGGCATAACACCCCAAAAACAAACACCAAGAGTTATTGTTGAAAAGCCTCTCTATCCTCAGCGTGTGACTTTTTGGTGCGGTTTATGGTCCGGCGGAGTCATTGGACCTTACTTTTTCGAAAATGAGGCTGGAGCAACAGGTACGGTGAATGGATTGCGCTATCGAGAGATGATTAATGATTTTTTATGGCCGGAATTGGCTGGACAACGTTTACTTTCAACAAGACGGCGCTACGTGCCACACAAGCATCGAAACCATTGATCTTTTACGATTAAATATCAAAATAACATTCTTATTGGAAAACTCTGTAGATTTACTTGAGGCAGCAAATAGATTTATCCTAAAAACCAGACGTTATGCAAATCTTGCAATACTTAGTTTTAATATATTTTCGTAACTCTATTCGGCCCTATTTCGTTTTAATTTTTGGAATGCTATTTTTTATTTATTTTTATTTTTTATTTTAGCGACTATATAAAATAATTGTTACATACAAAATATAATGGTGAAATTAAGTATAAAATATTGTATTTCTTAGTCCTCCTCACTAGGGGGTCCTGTGCCGAGGCGGACTAAAGTTATTTAAATATGGTTTATTTGTCTTCTATGTCGTTTTTAGTGTCTTCTATGTCGTTTTTAGTGTCTTCTATATCGTTTTTAGTGTTTTCATTAGGGTTTTTTCATTGACCTCTTTTAGCCATATTTTTATTAATGATTTGTATTCATTAGGATTTTTTATTAGTTTTATGTCTTGGGGAAGGATGTTATGGAGTTTTGTTGCAAAGTATGTATAGTTTCTTTGTCCGAATGTGGTTTTATAACTTGGAATATTTTTTATATCATTTTTGTTCGATCTAGTGTTATGCATACACAGTCTAGTAGAGGATTTGTTATTTTTGAAGAGCTTCAATAATATATTTTTGGCATATATTTGCTGTACATTTGGTACGTCAAAGGAATTGAATATTTCAATTGAAGGCGTTCTAATTGGTACTTTCAATATGGTCTTTATGATTCCTTTTTGAATCGTATTCAGGTTGTGTAGGTACGTATGTGTAGCAGATCCCCATCCTATGATTCCATATTCAATTCGAGAATGACATAATGCGTAGTAGACCTTTTTCATATCCTTTTTATTTAATACGTTTCTTAGATTTTTAAAGAAATATATAAGACTTGTGAGTTTTTCCGTAATACCTTTGATGTGTAGGTCCCATCTAAGATTTTCGTCGATTATTACTCCGAGATATTTTATGTTTTGTGTTTTTTCGATGACGGGGCAGTAACATTGTATATTATTTCCATGGCATTCGTGTAGTTTTAGTTCTAGTGATTTTATTGGTTGGCTCCTTGCGTTTATTGAAAATGTTATATATTTTGTTTTGCTTATATTAAGGGTAAGCGAGTTGATTTTAAGCCAATTTTGAAGTGCACTAAGCCCCTTTTCAGCCTCATTAAATGTATCCGTCCAATTTTCTTCTTGAAATAATAAAACAGTATCATCAGCAAAACTGATTATGTTTCCTTTAATGGTAAGGTTAGTTAAATCGTTGATATAGATAATGAATAGGATCGGTCCCAGTACACTTCCTTGAGGGACGCCATAGTTTAAAGATAGTAGTTTGCTCTTTTGTTTGCCAATTTGTACTTGTTGTTCTCGCCCTGTTATATATGACTCTAATAAGTTCATTGTTGTTTCGGCCATTCCTATTTTTTTTAGCTTAGTTAGTAATATTTTATGGTCTATTGTGTCAACAGCTTTTTGAAGATCTATGAATAAAGCCAAACACTTTTTCCCTTCATCTATGTTTTTTATGGCTATGCTTGTTAGATTTTCTATGGCATCATTGGTGCTTAGATTTTCCCTAAAGCCATATTGGGATGGTGATAATAATTTGTTTTGTTCAAGAAAATGAACAATTTGCTTCTTCATTACAGTTTCCAAGATTTTTGAAAAGGAGCTTAAGAGACTTATGGGTCGGTAGTTATATATATCCTTTTTGTTACCACTTTTATGTATAGGTATAACTGTTGCTTTTTTAAGGCATGAGGGGAATACATTTGTAGATATAGACAGATTGACCAAGTATGTCAAAGGGAAGGTCAGTTCATTTTGGAGTTGTTTTATTGTTTTATTTGAGATTATATCATTTCCCGATGATTTATTAACATTGAGGGATACAATTGCGTTTCTGATTTCAGTATTGGTTACATTAGTTAACTTTAATTTATCTGGTTCATACTTTCCTTTTCTTCTGGTAAAATGCTAGTTTTTGGATGTCTGATTTGCTTTGCCAATTTTGACCCTATATTTGTAAAAAATTCGTTTACGTATTCGAGAATTTTGTCCGGATGCCTTTCGAAAGAGATTTGGGTATTTTCAATTGTTAGTTCATCTATGCTTTTGTTATGGGATGATTTTGCACTTGTAATTTCATTAATGATCTTCCATAATTTGCGTGGGTCATTGTTACATTCGTCTATTTTTTTCTTATAATAATTTTCTTTGACATTGCGTACAACATTTTTGCAAATATTTCTGTATCTTTTATAATATCGTTGTATAAAAATATCACAAGGATTTAAACTAACTTTCCTGTGTAGTTCATCTCTTTTTCTAATGCAATTTATAACGCTTTGGGTTATCCATGGTTTAAGATGTTGATTTTTATGTGAAATCTTTTTTTCTATTGATTTGGTATTTGACATGAT